>NC_142794.1:63811534-63871519 GCF_049724085.1 Artemia sp. Qi Xiang Cuo
TAATTTCATACTTTTATTGTCTGTTTTGAAATTTAAAATTTAACATATTAAATCGAAAATAAAATAAAGATTAAATAAAAAAAAAAAAGCCAAAAAAACGCCACAGCTTCTGTATAGTCCTTTGCTAGGCCATGGAAATTATTAAAGAATTGTGCAACTTATGAAAGTTTGGATAATAAAATTTCAGTATAATCATTCAAAACCTTTAGCCATTATTATGCATTATTTCGTTCTTCATTCATTTTTTACAGTATTTTTCCAGGATCTTTCTTAAACCTTGTGTCCTTAATTTTTTGTTATTAATTAATTAATCGATAACATTTTATAATAAAATAGATTTAGCATATTGTAAAAGTCAGATTGAACTATACCGGGGTGGATTTTTGATTTGAATACACGACATTAATCAAACAAAACAAAACAGGAAAGGTTTCATAAAGGAAAATTGTTACGGTTAAAAACCTTTAACCTCATTATGATATTGTGCTTTCTCAAATGGAACTTTTGTCATTTCAATATATTAAAGAATAACATTTTTGGTTTGTTTTGAAGAAGAATCAATTACCAGAATATTTTTAATCATAGTTATTCTCAAATTTTCTATTTCTCTTTAGTCTAAGCAACGAATCTATAACTATATCAAAAAAATTAACTACTGATGTTTTCATATACTATTACTTAGGCAAAGACGGAGCTTTGATGGAGACCAAAACCCTCTCTCCCCAAAATATACATTTTATATTGCAGAATGTTTCTGAAGTAACCCATAGAAACAAAGACTAAATAGTAAAGTGGCGATCTAAAATTGTACTGTTTATTGTTTTTTTTTATAAAAAGATGTATTTTGGCATAAGGGCCTATAGAAAGAAAGTCTCATAATCCATATTATCATTTTATTTCTTTTTAACGTAAAATGAAACTAATTTGAAATTAAAAAAAGTATAATCTAGGAGAAGCAGCAAGAACTGCCACATTCTGAGATGATATAATGTAATAAAAAAATTAAATACTCTAACTAATGAGCAAAATAAAACATTTTTTTATTATCGCTATTTATTTCTATCATTCTATCAAAGTTACTAAATCAAAAATGTTGTAATACTGCGTCATATGTTTCAATAATATTATACGGATTTCATTGAGGGTGATAACGAAAAACTGCACTGAGGTATTGTACACATAACAATTACATTGAGAATAACTAAATAACCGTTTTGTATCCGCCTCTTTCTTTTCTTGAATTGTTTTTATTAGAAGTGACCCCGGTTCCAATTTTATCGCCAAAAAAATTTAATACTTACTTTTTATCAGAATAAAATTGCGGAGAACACTGTCTGAACCAAATCTAGAGATCTGATACGATCTGAAATTTAGAAGGAAGTATAACTCAAAGCTTTTTGTCCTAACTGATTCCGTCTTAGGTCTAATCAGTGGCGTAATTATGTGGTTCTTTGGTTATGTGTCAAATTTCCTTGAGTTATTTTAATTTTTTTTACGGTTCGTGGTGGGTTATTGTAACATTCTTAAGGTAAGAATCCGTGCTTAAAGCTTCACCAAACAGAGAATTTTTTAATAAATCAAGTCTTTTTCAAATGAAAGCATTATTAGGACAATTTTTCAAGGGGACTCCTCCACAAGAAATTTTAAGGGGGGGATTTTCAGAGAGGAGATAATTGTCCGGAGAGAATTTTTCGGGGGGGGTGGTAGTTTATATGAGAACCATGGTAATTAACAATGGTAACACGCATGAAGGTAATGGGACAGGAAGAGAAAACCATAATTTACGGAATTATTTTAAAAATCATCATAAACTTAATAAAAAAAAAGTAAGTAGCAGCTCTAAAATTAAAAAAACGGGAAATTACTTCATATATAAGTGAGTTTTACTATTTGTCCAAACTTTTTAAGAGTGACTCCTGAAACCCAAAGGGTAACGTAAATTAAGATAAAGGATGCGGCACTAGATCCTTAAGGTCCATCCCGGCGGTGCTGATCTCCGTCTCAAGGCCTTTCAGCCAGAAAGTGCAAGGGGGGATGAAGGCCAGCCACCCTGTGCTTTCGCACACCTTTCCTGTTTACCTTCCCCAGATTTCTCCAGATACCAATTTAGAGCTTGGTCAATTCTGACTGAGCTTACTGAATCTTGCCACACTAAACCCCGTCCCAAACCAAATAATTGGATACACTACGATTCGAACCCTCACCCTCTCGGACAAAGGATCCTAAATCTAGCGCACCAATCCACTCGGCTAGGAAACCGAAGAGTATGTAATTAGGATAAAAAGCTCTTTTAAAAGGACCAAAAATAACTATCATAAATAGAGAGGTATCGAGGAGCAAGGTAAAGAGCAAAGTTTCACCCCCCTTATTCATGGAATAATTCCTGTTCTATTTTAGTTTTAATCCTGGTCCCAATTTTCAATTGAAAAAACTTTTTTAATTTAATTTACACAAAAAAGAATGGACAGTTCATAGAATAAAAATAAGCACAAACTAGAAATTGACATTTGAAAATGAAAATAATAGGCAAATTTGCGTAACAACAGATAACGAAAGTGACGATTCGAATGATAACCTAAAAATAAGCGGAAAAATCACCATAGAAGGGGGAACTACAGCTCAAGTTCTAGCGACATTAAATATAAAAGAAGGAAAGGTTAAAACCATGGACGCCATGATAGGAGGATATACTATAAAAAGATACCCCATGATTTTCATAGAAAATCAAGTTATAAAAATTGAAAATGGTATAAAATACTTAAAACTATCAAATCTAAGTAATAATAAAGTAAAACTGAAAAAGATAGAACTTGGATCAGTGGAAAAGATTTCAAATTCGGAAATTAAATCTAAACAGTCCAGAATTAAGCGTAAACTTCACTAGCCACGAACAATTATCCTCATTAAAACCGCAACCACAATAAAAATAATGAAATGTCGAAAACGAATTTTTTGCACCAATTTGATTTAAAACATTAACCGAAAATTGTATAAAATCGAGTGGAAAATAATCTTTGGGATTTCAAATGGACTTTTGCAAGACACAAAGCGGATTAGGGATTAACTCACTTAATCACGCAAAAGGTATCAGTAGAGGGCCCTCCAATCAAAAAATCACCGTATAAAAAACCTTATCATTTAAAAATATAGCTAGAAAGCCAAATAAGGGAAATATAAGATCAAGGAATAATTAAAGAAAGTTTTAGTGACTGGTGTTTTCCACTAGTAATAGTCAGGAAAAAAGATAACACCTGGAGATTATGTATACACTTTAGAGCACTAAATGCCGTCACGGTTGAGGACGTGATGAAGTTACCAAGAATTTATACGATTTTAGATTCGCTAGGAGGTACAAAATATTACACTAGTTTTGACTTAATAGCAGGATATTAGCAAATCGCTTTAGATGCAGAAAAAAAGCATAAAGCTACAGTAATCTTAGGCGATGGAAGAACGTTCTCATTTGAACGTATGCCTTTTGGCTTATCATTTAGTCCAAATTGTTTTAGTCGACTAATGAATTTGGTGTTAAAAGATAACGAACCAGGAAGGAAAGAAGATACCTTGGCTTATTTAGATTATGTAATTTTGTTTAATGAAAACTTGGAAGACCCCTTGGTCGGACTTAGAAAAATACTGAAAAGGTTTGAAAAAGCAGGCTTAAAATTAAAACCAGAAAAGTTAAAAATAGTAGTACCAAAATTAGTTTTTCTTGGACACCTGATAAACCAAATGACACCACAGGCGTACAAAGAGATGAGATGGCAATCATTAGGCTATGTATATTATACGTGTTGCGGGACCAACGGCGAGTTGAATACAGCAGGCACCCGGGTGTATCATCTGGTTGGAATATTAGACAATGAGATACTCAGTATATCCTTATTGTTACCCCCCAATGTCAAGATCGACATAAAGCTGCATCTGGCACCGTTAACTTTTAATCTGAGAAAAACAATTCCAGCAGCTCCTGCTGCACACTTTATTATTGCTCTTGCACTTTTCCATGATTAGAATCACTCGGTTCTTAGCTCTGTTCCAGTGGCAGTGGAAAAGTTAAGAACCAATGGTAACAGAATTAAACTTTTTGTCCCCCACACGATCACCACTCAACATCTGATTGCCGCCGGCTCTCTTTGCTACAGTAATTAATTATTTATCGATGGATAAATCACCTCAACATTGGCTTTGGCCTTTTAGAAGAGTAGTAGTGCAGTTGGATCCTGGGCTGAATCCCCCCACGATTTAATTTTTTTCGGTCTATGTAACCATGAGTTCATTGTGAAGGAAATTTCACTGTACACTCTAGAACTTGACAAAAAATCCTACTGAACTCTGTATGAATTGACCATGCAATCCCTAGATCATGATTCACAACTCTTTGAAAATGGAATAACTGATTCAATGTTTTCAAAAAATCATGGGGTTATTGTTTTGGACTTGTCAGGCACACAGGATATGACCATAGTACGAACAGGGAATGTACGTTTAGAGTGTACATTTGCCGATGCTCTGACTGAGAGTATCACGCTAATATCACTGAGTCAATTTGAAACCTATTGGGAAATCACGTCCGATGGCAGTGTTCTACTAGACCTAGCACCATGAACACAAACCAAATAATTAACGTATTTAGTATGGATCCATATATGTCTCAGTACAAGTCATATTGCATACCTTCGGGGTTCATTGAAAAAATTCCAAGTGTTAACAACACCCTAATCATTGTTAATAGCAGTCCATCGAATTTGAAGACCGGTCATTGGCTATGCATCTTTCAAACAGCGAAGAATATTGAATTTTTTTATCCTCTTGGCCTATCGTATAAATTCTACACTCCAGACATCAGCAACTTTATCGAAAGCAGGGGGAAAACCATTATTCAAAATCAACGAAGAGTACAGGATTTAGCAACTAAGACATGTGGCTTTCATGCACTACTCTTTTTCATGTTCAGATGCGTGGCTACACCTACAAGCAGTTTCTCAACATCTACTTTGACCTACCTCAATTGAACGACTTTCTATTTTAGAATATACTTAAAAGTGTATTTAATTTTTTTTTTAGTGCCCTAATAATAAAATATTCTAAAGATGTATGTGAAATTGTTTATTAATAAAAAAAAAAAAAATTATATACATGATAAAACGACTTTTCTACTCTTTAGATTTCATCCACTACTAGGTATTTGTCAACACTAACTAGTGCAGGTAGATTATCTGAATTCGCAGTGTACTGGTCCTGATATACTGCAATGTCAGGGTCACATTTTCCACTGTAGAGTGTGACTTCACTCCTGTCATATCTTTTTGTATAGTCAGTGACACTATTCTCATTCATTCTATAGAATTCACATGTTTCAATTTGCTTATTTGAAGCAATTTCATAAACAGTGTCCTCAAGTGTCGAATCACATTCCGTCACAGCCAAATAGAAATCAGTGGGCTTATAATCATAACACCCATTGTCTTCACAACGATGACGTAGAAACCATATTCTTTTGTTGTTCCAACAGTTCCAACAGAATCGTTGACCCGGCTCCTCCTCCCAGAACAATCTAAAACCACGACGATACCAATCTCGTAGTAATAAACTAAAATCGCGGTTAGGATTCTTTCCAATCATACCGGGATATGTATTCTCCCACTGATTACATTTGTCATAATGACAATTGGATCATAGGTGGCCTTTAGGATGAGAGTCACACACCTCTTCAAGACAGGAAATATAACCTTTATTTTGTACAGCATATCCTCTATGCAATTTACACGGGTTGCATAATATACACTTTTCATCATACTCATTAATCATTTTACAATTCTCACATGATGATGACCAGCTTCCCAGTGTGTACACACATAACGGACATGTATGGAACATTTTGTCATGTGTTGACACTCTCACTACCACAATGAAACTTAGCTAGCAACAAAAAAAAGTGTATGAGATATAGAGAGAGTAGTAAATTATCCTTGAGCACCATCTTTTTCATGAAAAAAAAGAACTCAATTTCAAAACTAATGTTTAAAAGCATATCCACAATATCGTTTTGCCATGTCGTGATCAATATATAAATAAATTGGGTAAATGCATTTGAACCACGATGTAGAAGCTTCATACAATAGTCTAATGATTGAGAATCAGTTTTCATTATATTAACAAGCATACCCCGAGAAAATATCTTCCTTTGAATAGACGATTTTAGAAAATCGCCATCTAGAATTAAACGTGTTTCCATCAAAGTCAGATTAACCATGACTTAATCTTTCTTAAATTTGTCCATTTTTTTTTAGAGTCCTAACTCTTTCACAGCCATTTTTGGACTAAACATAATTTTTTTTTGTACTCTAAAAAGTATATGCAAGTTTACTATAGAAAGAAATGATTTAGAAACAATTTTATTGAACATAATTACAATAATAATAATCATTGGTACATTTCTTTCTAACCAACATATTTTGTTATGATACCTACCGCTGGCCATATATGGCTTTTTATGAGACCTATTCCTTATAATGTCAAACACGGTTGCTGACCTTCCTTAAGCTTTCTTAATGTTGCAACGTACCTGTAATGCCTAATTCCCAATTCAATGCATGTTGTAAAGCAAGAGGTTATTCCCCCAATTACAGTATGTACTCGTATATCGTTGCTGCAGCTGTTGTCGACTCCATCATTAAGCTCAAATAGTGTAAATGCACCACTCATTTTTTTCCTGCACTAACATCTACGAAAATAAAATATTCTCTTTGAATTCTATTTTCTGGCAAAAGTGAAGTGTGAAGAAAACTATTCCTTTTATTAAAATCCCAATCATATCTCAAATTATGCTCGTTCTCTTTGAAAAAGGTTGATGTCCTTTAGAAGTATTACCTATATGCATAGGGATAGTCACTCTCTTTGAAAAAACAAACCAGACTGTACCCATCAAACCAGACTATACCCACCAAACCAGATTATACCCACCAAACCAGATTATACCTACCAGAAACCTGTTTGGTACGGGGGCGTAAGCAAAGTATAAGGTAACATACTACTATTGCTGCTGTATCCGTTTGACAACCGTCCCTACATGTAATAGGACCAATCATGCCCCTTTTCCCAGTTAACTTGCATCTTGCATGTAAACAACGAGTCAATTATATAACTTACAACGCTTGTCCTAGGAAATTCTGCGGGTTTTTATTATCCCAGGAGGCATAGTTATTTGGCTTTTCGACTTTTTTGAAGAAGACGGCTATCCCAGAATTTTCATCAGCTATCTTTAGGAGTGGACGTCTAAAAAGGGACAGAGAGAGGAACTGGTTGCCCTAATATCACTTTTACCATCTATATTATGTTGTTTTCTATGTTTATACCCTTAACTGTTCTTGATATATTGCAGATATATGTCTCCTTTTCCTAATGATAAATCCTGCATGTAAAAAAAAGGCAAACTACATTACAACCCTAGGGAGTGTGGGGGGCATTACAATGTTATCCATAATTGAAATTGCAAATTTAAACGTAGAACGGTACTATTGAGAGGCCTGTACCTTAAATTATATCTTGGTTAGGCCTGGGTATGATTTGGAAAACAATTAGAAATTAAATAAAAAGAGCTTTTCAACTGAAAGCAAGGAACAGATTTGAAACTTGCTCCTTACTTTAGTTAAAAACCTTTTCGATTTGTTTACTTACATTTCATGAAACTGTAAAGTTTTACGAATAGAATACTTTTGGTAATACTGTTTGGATTTTGATGCGTAATCAAACAGTTCGTGGTAATGACTTGTAACTTACTTACAGCGACCTGGCTCAATAGTAGCCGACACTCTAAAGAAAATAACTTTGATAGCTGTAGACATATTGAAAGAATTGGCTTATTATGCTGACTCCAAATTTATTAATTTCATTAAATTTAGTCTTACCAATCAAAAGCTAAGGGTTAGAGGAAATTTGTCTGATTTTCAGAAAAAGTGGGAGAGACCCTCTTGAAGTCATATAATTTTAATGAAAAGCACACCATCAGATTGAAACTGTAGATGTTTCAAGCTCATATCTGCAAAAATGTGGAATTTTGCAATTTTTACCAGAAGAAAAATCACGGATGCGTGTTTATTTGAGTAGAGTAGTACCTTATATTTCTAGTAATTTATGTTCCTTGGCACCTTTCCAAGGCAGATTACCAGACTGGTTATTGCTATGGATATCAATTGCACATGGAATTATACAAGAACCTTACAAGAAAACCCACGCCTTTGACACTATATTTAGACATGGGCATTTTAAAAGTTGGCATGGTAACAACCATACGCGTGTACATTTTAAAAAGCTGACAGGGTATAGAGCGGGCACGCATGTTAAATCGAAAACTAGAGATTGTAAAATTGCGTATTTAGGAATGGTTTTTTAGGGATAGCTGTCTATAACCCATGTGTTATCCACAGTTCCATTTCTTTGAAGTCTGTGCTATCAAGAGCGGTTTCTGATTTGTTTTGGACAATTGCCTTTAGCCAACAATAGTTTGATATGAATGTCTCGGTAGATAGGATTTGCGAATTTGATCCTATTAAGGTGGAAAAAAAGGGTTTAGCATTTGCGAATACTTCGATGTGTGCTGTATAATACACAAGTGATATTTGAACAGTGTTGTCAATTTTAAATAGAGTTTAACGAGGGCTTGTTAACTCAGGCAATTTGTTATAAATTTGGGACAACATAAATCTATGAAAATGGTTAATGATGATAGAATGACATTACAAGTTGACCTAGCTCTACCTCTACAGATTTTTTATTCGTCCTTGAGATTTTCTATAAAATGCTCATACCTTAAAATTAAATTTTCATAATGGTTTAACATACACAGGAATGGAATTGTCTTGGGGGGAATTTTCCATGGAAAAGGGGAAGGGTATTTTTACGTGAAAACAACTTCAACCGTGGCCCGCTCCCTGCGATTAGAAATTAAATTATAAAAAGTTTCTTCAACTGTAAGTAAGGAGCAGCATCATCAGAAGCTATGAGCTTGAAAAAATTGCCTGATTATCGAAAAATGGGGAAACACCCTCCAAAAGACGACAGGAATGGAATTGTCTTGAGGGGGGAATTTTCCATGGAACAGGGGAAGGGTATTTTTACGTGAAAATAACTTCAACCGTAGCCCGCCCCCCACGATCAGAAATTGAATTATAAAAAAGTTTCTTCAACTGAATTTAAGGAGCAATATCAAAACTTAAACGGGCAGAAATAGAGGCTGTTTTCAAAGATTTAGGATTCATTAACTTTAGTGTTGCCAGTCAAAAGCTGTTTCTTTGGGCTCTGTATCTTTCTTTGAACTGTTTGAGACTAGTTGTTGTGTGTGTTTTTCTTTGGGCTGTTTGTGTCTCTTAGGGTCATTTGGGTTTCGTTGTGGTATGCGTGTCTCATTTGGTTTTTTGAATCATTTTGTTCTGCCAATTTCTGTATTGTCGTGTGTTGTCTCTTTGTGCTGGGTGTGTGTCTTTGGGCTATGTGTGTCTCTTTGGGCTGTTTGAATCTTTTTGGTCTTTATGTGTCTTTAAGGGCGTTTGTTGTTTCTTTGGGCTGTTTCTGTCTCTTTGGGCTTTGTATGTCTCTTCGGGCTGTTTGAGTCTTTTTGGTCCGTTTGTGTCTCTTTGGGCTATTTGCGTCTTTTTGGTCTGTGATTTTCTCTTTGGGCTGTTTGTGTCCCTTTGGGGTGTTTGTGTCTCTTGGGGCTGTTTGAGTCTTTTTGGTCTGTTTGTGTCTCTTTGTTCTGTTTGAGTCTTTTTTAATCTTTTTGGTCTGTATGGGCGTTTTTTTTGTGTTTTGGGGTTGTGTGTCTCTTTGGGCTTTGTGTGTCTCTTCGGGCTGTTTGAGTCTTTTTGGTCTGTTTGTGTCTCTTTGGGCTGTTTGAGTATTTTTGAATCTTTTTGGTCTGTATGTGTCTGTATGGGCGTTTTTTGTCTCTTTGTGCTGTGTGTGTCTCTTTGGGCTTTGTGTGTCTCTTCGGGCTGTTTGAGTGTTTTTGGTCTGTTTGTGTCTCTTTGTGCTGTTTGAGTCTTTTTGGTCTGTGTTTGTCTCTTTGGGCTGTTTGTGTCTCTTTGGGCTGTTTGTGTTTCTTTGGGCTGTGTGTGTCTATTTTGTCAGTTTGTATCTTTTTTTTGTCTGGTTGTGTCTTTATGGGCGTTTTTTTTCTCTTTTGGGTGTGTTTGTATCTTTTGGGTGTGTGTGTCTCTTAGGGGTGTTTGAGTGTTTTTTGTCTGTTTTTGTCTCTTTGGGCTGTTTGAGTCTTTTGGGTCTGTGTTTGTCTCTTTAGGCTGTTTGTGTCTCTTTGGGCTGTTTGTGTTTCTTTGGGCTGTGAGTGTCTCTTTAGGCTGTGTGTCTCGTTGGGCTGTTTGAGTCTTTTTGATCTGTTTGTGTATCTTTGGGCTGTTTGTGTTTCTTCGGGCTATGTGTGTCTCTTTGGGCTGTTTGAGTCTTTTTGGTCTGTGTTTGTCTCTTTGGGCTGTTTGTGTCTCTTTGGGCTGTTTGTGTGTCTTTGGGCTGTGTGTGTCTGTTTGGGCCGTGTAATTATTTTTTTTGTCTTGATTTGTTTGTATTGGCTTTTCGTGTCTATTGTGGAGGTGTGTTTCTATGATAGTTTCGGTTGTGTAGTCGGGCGGTTTGTGTCTGTTTGTTGTGTGTTTATATGTTTTTGCCTTGCGTATTTTTTTTGTCTGTGTTTGTATATTTTGACGTTGTGTGTATATTTGGTATGTGTGATTGTATGTGGGCTGTGAGTGTCTATGTGGACGGTTTGTCTCGTTGTGCTGTTTAAGTCTTTTTTGTATGTTTTTGTCTCTTTGTGCTGTTTGAGTTTCTTCTGGCTATGTGTGTCTCTTTGGGCTGTTTGAGTCATTTTGGTCTGTGTGTGTTTTTTTTTTTGGCTGTTTGTGTATATTAGGGCAGTTTGTGTCTCTTTGGGCTGTTTGAGTAATTTTAGTCTGTGTGTGTGTATTTTGGCTGTTTGTGTTTCTTAGGGCTGTGTGTGTCTCTTTGGGATATGTGTGTCTCTTTGGGGTGTTTGAATCTTTTTGGTCTGTATGTGTCTGTATGGGTGTTTTTGTCTAATTTGGGGGTGTTTTTGTCTTTTAGAAGTGTGTCTCTCTTAGGGCTGTTTTTGTATATTTAGCCTGTGTGTGTCTCTTTGGGCTGTTTCTGTTTCTTTAGGCTATGTGTGTGTCTTTGGGCTGTTTGAGTCTTTTTGGTCTGTTTTTGTGTCTCTTTGGGGTGTTTAAGTCTTTTTGGTCTTTGAGTGTCTGTTTGGGCTGTTTGTGTCTCTTTGGGCTGTTTGTGTCTCTTTAGGCTGTATGTTTCTCTTTGGGGTGTTTGTCTCTTTGGGCTGTTTGTGTCTCTTTGTGCTGTTTGTGTTTCTTTGTGCTATTTGTGTCTCTTTGGGCTGTTTGAGTCATTTTTTTCTGTGTGTGTTTCTGTTGTCTGTTTGTGTCTCTTTGGGCCGTGTGTGTCTCTTTGGGCTATGTCTGTCTCTTTGGGCTGTTTGTGTCTCTTTGGGCTGTTTGTGTTTCTTTGGTCAGTGTGTGTCTCTTTGGACTGTGTGTCTCGTTGGGCTGTTTGAGTCTTTTTGTTCTGTTTGTGTCTCTTTGGGCTGTGTGAGTTTCTTCGGGCTATGTGTGTCTCTTTGTGCTGTTTGTGTCTTTTTGGTCTGTTTTTAATTATTTGGGCTGTTTGTGTCTCTTTGGGCTGTTTGTGTTTCTTTGGGCGGTGTGTGTCTCTTTGGGCTGTTTAAATATTTTTTTTGTGTTTTTGTGTCTGTATTGGCGTTTTTTGTCTCTTTGGGGTGTGTGTGTCTCTTTTGGTTTTGTGTGTCTCTTGGGGCGGTTTGAGTCTTTTCTGTCTGTGTGTGTCTCTTTGGGCTGTTTGATTCTTTTTTGTCTGTTTTTGTATCTTTGGGCTGTTTGTGTCTCTTTGGGCTGTTTGTGTGTCTTTGGGCAGTGTGTGTCTCTTTGGTCTGTGTGTGTCTTTGTGCTTTTTGAGTCTTCTTTGTCTGTGTTTGTATCTTAGGGCTGTGGGTGTATCTTTGGGCTATGTGTGTCTCTTTGGGCTGTTTGAGTAATTTTGGTCTGTGTGTGTTTTTTTTTTTGGCTGTTTGTGTCTATTAGTGCGGTGTGTGTCTCTTTGGGGTGTTTTATTAAATTTGGTCTGTTTGTGTGTATTTTGGCTGTTTGTGTGTATTTGGGCTGTGTGTGTATCTTTTGGATTTGTGTGTCTCTTTGGGGTGTTTGAATCTTTTTGGTCTGTATGTGTCTGTATGGGCGTTTTGTTTCTATTTTGGCGGTGTGTGTCTATTTTGGCGTTTTGTTTCTATTCGGGCTGTGTGTGTATATTGATGCTTTGTGTGTCTATTTGGGCTGTGTGTGTCTCTTTGGGATGTGTGTGTGTTTTTGGGGTTTGAGTCTGTTTGTGCTGTGTGTGTGTCTCTTGGCTCTGTGTGTGTCTGTGTGGTGTGTGAGTGTCTGTTTGGGCTGTGTGTGTAGATGTGGGATTTGTGTGTCTCTTTGGGGTGTGTGTGTCTCTTGGGGCTGTGTGTCTCTTTGTGCTGTTTGTGTCTCTTTGTTCTGTGTGTGTTTCTTTGTGCTATTTGTGTCTCTTTGGTCTGTTTGTGTCTTTTTTGTCTGTGTGTGTGTCTTTGGGCTGTTTGTGTCTCTTTGGGGCGTGTGTGTCTCTTTGGGCTTTGTGTGTCTCTTTGGGCTGTTTGAATCTTTTTAGTCTGTTTGTGTCTGTATGGGCTTTTTGTTTATAGTTTGGCTGTTTGTGTCTCATTTGGGTGTTTGTGTTTATTTGGGCTGTTTGTGTATCTTTGGGCGGTTTGAATATATTTTTGGTCTTTATGTGTCTTTATGGGCGTTTTGTTTCTCTTTTGGGTGTGTTTTTCTATTTTATCTTTTTTTGTCTATTAGGGCGGTTTGTGTATTTTTTGTGTGGTTGTGTGTCTTTTGGCTGTTTGAGTCTTATTGGTCTGTGTTTGTCTCTTTGGGCTGTTTGGGTCTCTTTGGGCTGTTTGTGTTTCTTTGGGCTGTGTGTGTCTCTTTGGGCTTTGTGTGTCTCTTCGGGCTGTTTGAGTCTTTTTGGTCCGTTTGTGTCTCTTTGGGCTATTTGAGTCTTTTTGTTCTGTGAGTTTCTCTTTGGGCTGTTTGTGTCCCTTTGGGCTGTGTGTGTCTCTTCGGGCTGTTTGAGTATTTTTTGTCTGTTTGTGTCTCTTTGGGCTGTTTGAGTATTTTTTAATCTTTTTGGTCTGTATGTGTCTGTATGGGCGTGTTTTTTCTTTTTGGGCTGTGTGTGTCTCTTTGGGCTTTGTGTGTCTCTTCGGGCTGTTTGAGTCTTTTTGGTCTGTTTGTGTCTCTTTGGGCTGTTTGAGTCTTTTTGTATATTTTTTGTCTGTTTGTGTCTGTTTGGTCGTGTTTGTTCTATTTTGGCTGTGTTTTTCTATTTTGGCGTTTTGTGTCTATTCTGGCTGTTTTAGTGTTTTTTGTATGTTTGTTTCTCTTTGTGCTGTTTGAGTCTTTTTGGTCTGTGTTTGTCTCTTTGGGCTGTTTGTGTCTCTTTGGGCTGTTTGTGTTTCTTTGGGCTGTGTGTGTCTCTTTGGGCAGTTTTTATCTATTTTTGGTGTGTATGTGTTTGTATGGGTGTTTTTTTTCTCTTTGGGCTGTGTGTGTGTATTTTGGTTGTGTGTGTGTATTCGGGGTGTTTGAGTCTTTTTTGTCTGTTTGTATCTATTTTTTCTGTTTGAATATTTTTGGTCTGTTGTTGTCTCTTTGGGCTGTTTGTGTCTCTTTGGGCTGTTTGAGTCTCTTTGGGATGTGTGTGTCTCTTTGGGCTGTGTGTTTCTTTGTGCTGTTTGAGTCTTTTTGTTGTGTTTGTGTCTCTTTGGGCTGTTTGTGTATCTATGGGCTTTGTGTGTCTCTTTGGGCTGTTTGAGTCTTTTTGGTCTGATTGTGTCTCTTTTGGCTGTTTGAGTCTTTTTAGTCTGTGTTTGGCTCTTTGGGCTGTTTGTGTCTCTTTGGGCTGTTTGTGTCTCTTTGGGCTATTTGTGTCTCTTTGGGCTGTTTGAGTCATTTTGGTCTGTGTGTGTTTCTTTTGGCTGTTTGTGTCTATTAGGGCCGTTTGTGTCTCTTTGGGCTGTTTCAGTAATTTTAGTCTGTGTCTGTTTCTTTTGGCTGTTTGTGTCTCTTAGAGCCGTGTGTGTCTCTTTGGGCTATGTGTGTCTCTTTGGGGTGTTTGAATCTTTTTGGTCTGTATGTTTCTGTATGGACGTTTTTTGTCTCTTTGGGCTGTGTGTGTCTCTTTGGGCTTTGTGTGTCTCTTAACACATATAGACTCGAGGATTTCGGATGCTCACCTTGCCCAAGTAACCTATTTCTCCATGGAATTCAACTTATATTCTACAAATAAACTATGGAAATCATCCCCTAGTCAGTATTAAGTTGTGTAATCAAATCTAAATAGATGGACCACGTTTTGTGGGAAGCCTGGGGAGGAACTTAAAGCCCATGCAGCTTTTAAGTTGCTGGGTTTTGGCGGTCTCCTCGGCTTATCTATGAAAAATCGAACCAGGTCCTAACTGTGAGCATTTTCAGATCATGACAATGGAATCAAAACCTACTCGAAAGGCGATAATTGATACTGAGTTCATTAGCATAATGAACGCAAAGGAAAACATTATATATTCGGCAGCTATGTTAGTTGTGGACGAAGAAGGAAATCAAATATATGAGAAAGAATGGAATTTAACCTACAACCTTAAAGGGTATGCACCCCACACTTATAAGTATGGTTTAGGACTTGCAAATTCCCCCAAGTATCGTCCGGCTAGAGGGGAGGTAAAAAAAAATATAGGAGAAGAAGTGCAAAGCAACTTGGCTGTTTACAATTATTGATAAGACGCCTACAAAAGAACCTCAATATCAAGTATTTCTATTCCAAGGGACCCACTCAAACAGACTTATTACTTACTTACTTACTTAAAGCTCTTGCTCGGCAGCGTCGCCAGCGTAGAGGGAACCAGTCGTCAGCGCCGTCAGTCTTCTCCAGAGTGGTCGGTTCAGGGCGAGGGTTGTCACTTCAGCCGGGTTGATGTTTCTGGAGGCGAGCCGATCACGGATAACGTCTGCCCATCTGGTGCGTGGTCTTCCCCTAGGACGCCTCCAGCCGTTTGCAGCTGGGTCGAAATCGAAGATGAGCCGGTCGGGTGTTTGGGCAGGCAGACGGAGCAGATGACCATACCAACGCAGCGAGCGAGACTCAAGCTGCTCGGACAGGGGTGGGAGTTTGAAGGACCTGAGGATTTCCGAATTTCGTACCCTGTCGGGCCATCTGGAGCGTTCGATTTTTCGGAGGTATTTCGTCTGGATGGCATCTACCTTCAGCGTCTGTGTCTGAGTCAGCGACGAAGTCTCAGCAGAATAGAGCATAACGCTGGCAACCGAAGCAGAATATATTCGTGCTTTGGTGAGACGGCTGATCTGGGGTTTATGGAAGACTGCTTCTAGAAGGCGACCGAAGACAGAGTTTGCTTTTGCCGCTCTTGCTGAAATTTCGGCATCTAGGCTTCCGTTTGAGCAGACAATTGAACCAAGGTAGGTAAACTGCTTGACTACCTCTACAGTCTGGCCACAAATTTCCACAGATGACAGGTGGTTGGACGGCGTTTTCTCAACGGGCATTATCTTGGTCTTCGACCAATTTATTTTCAGACCGAGTTTCTCAGCGGCAGAGGCCAGTGTTTCCAGTGTAGTTTTGAGGTCACTAATGTTTTCACATATTAGCGCCATGTCGTCGGCAAAGTCGACGTCTGAAAGAACTTCCAGCAAAGCCTATGCCAAACAGCTGCACCTGCTGCCTTTTATTCAGGATGTAGTCTATTACACAGTTAAAAAGCTCAGGTGCAGCGGCACATCCTTGCCGGACACCATTTTTAATTTTGAAATATCCAGAAGGCCGTCCATTTACGATCACCGCACTTTTAATGTTATTATACAGCTCTTTGAAGAGACGGACGATTTTCGTGGGTACGTCAGCAGACTGGAGGATTAGCCATAGTGACTACCTATCGACAGTGTCGAAGGCAGATCGAAAATCGACAAAGGCAATGTACGCCTTCCTCTTATATTCAAGAGTTTTCTCTACTAGCTGTCTAATCGTATGAATTTGCTCGGTGGTGGACCTGCCTGGCATGAAACCAGCTTGCTGGGGGCGACGCAGGGCATGAAGATATCTTGTTGCCCGTTTGAGAAGCAGCATAGCGAAGAGCTTTCCAGGAACTGAGAGTAAAGTTATGCCACGATAATTGCTACATTCTGCTTTGCTCCCCTTCCTCTTGTAGATTGGCGCAAGTAGGCCCTTCTTCCAGTCTGAGGGGATTTTTTCAGAGTGCCGCACAAGGTTAAACAGCATTTGTAGCCAGAGGATCATGGCTAGACCCCCATTTTTAAGGAATTTCGATGTTAGACCACATATTCCTGGCGCTTTGTTATTCTTTAGCTTGTGGGTAGCAGCTTTTATCTTCTCCGCTGGAAATTCAGGACCATCAGGAGCAGGTATGGTAGTAGCCGCAGCAGCTGCTAGCTCATGGTCCGTCTGGTCTTGTGGATCTGAGTTGAGCAGTTTCTCAAAGTGGTCCTCCCACTGGCGGAGGCATTGTGATTGGTCGTAGATATTCTCACCGCTAGTGCTTAGAAGGTATGGCGTAGTTTGAGTGTGCTGACCTGAAAGCTCACGAAGAATCTTGTAGGTGGCTCCACTGTCCTTTTTCTTGGCGGCCTCTTGCACTTCGGATGCCTTGCTGTCAATAAAAGCCTTGCGGTCTTCATACAACATGGAATTGCGCTCTTTGTTTAGCAGTATGTATGTAGCCATGTCCCCGCCAAGACGTGCTTCTCGCCTGAGCTCTATTATGGCAAGGGAGTGATTACTGATCCATTCCTTTTTCTTCCGTTGCCTCATTCCAACAACGTCAGTTGCTGCCGCAAGAGTGTTCTCTTTGAAGGACTTCCATGCAACTTCACTATCATCGCATTGGCCAAGGACCTCAAATCTGTTGGATATCACCACATGGTACCGCTCAGCCAGAGCGGGGTCCTGTTGGATGCGACCGGCATAAATTTTCCGAGAAGACTGGCTGTTCTTCATAGCTTTGAGGCGGAGCTTAATTTTGGCTGCTACCAGCCGGTGGTCGGTGGTCCCGAGATCGGCGCCATGGTAGGTGCGGCAATTCTGGACAGACGACAGCCCTCGACGACGTACGATGATGTAGTCGAGCATCTTCTTTGTTGATCCATCATTGCTATACCAGGTGTACTTGGCTATATTTGGTCTCTGGAACCATGTGTTCGCAATCGTTAGATTTTGGGCCAGACAACAATTCAGCAGCCTCTCTCCATTATCGTTTAGGCTATCCACTGTAACAGGTCCAACAGCGAGATCCCGAAGGCCTGATTCGTTTGAAACACTTGCATTCAAGTCTCCTAGGAGGAGGAGGTAGTCATGGGGAGGTACAGAAGATAGTTCAGAACTAAGCAGGTTATAGAAATCGTCTTTGTCTTCTTCATCAGCGTCGTTTGTGGGGGCATAGCACGTAATGACAGTTATTTTTCCGTGCTTCCCATCCAGTCTTTCGGACAGGAGTCTAGGCGATACTGGTTTGAATGACAGGAGGGCCCGACGTGCAGCACTGGTCAGTACTTGGCTAAGGCATCCTCTTCTATGGCTACCGCCAGACCACAGCAATGTGCGTCCTTCACCTATGTCCTCTTCACCATGTCCAGGGAGGTGTGTTTCGGTGACTCCAGCTATTGTGACTTTATATTTTTTTAGTTCTTTTGCTAAAAGAAGCTTCGAACCGGGTTGGTTCAGCGTCAGGACGTTCCAGATCAGTTTTATTTGGCCAATACCATGAAACAGTTGTATAATAAAATAACCTAAAGTGCATTTGAAAAAAATAATATATAATAATAACAAAGTAGTAAACAAACGAAATTTGCAAAAAATGGGTAGAATTAATGATAAATTAATTCTAGAAACAAACAATAAGATGAGGCTTAAGAATATCATCATAATCCTCGTTGTTCACGCAGTGGCCCAAGATATTGTAAAACATGGAGTATTATTCAAGAATGAAAATTAATTGCTAGCTAGCCATGACGTATGGAAAATTTTTATGAAATTGGACCCCAAACCCTTCGAGACCTTGTTTCAACTAGTAACAAGACTAGAAAAAAACACGAATGAACTCAAAGAATCGATATTTTAAATTCCTTAGATCGAACAAAGGATTACAGGCCAGTAAAATAATGCACAGTATAGATAATAAAGAGTTTCCAACTTCAGTTGTCCCTAAACTAAAATCAAAATTCGTAATAGATGACCTTGATGAGAAAATGACAGAAATTGACATTGCACTTGGGACAAACACCAAGAAAGACAGAAGGAAAGGATTGGCGGATAATATTGAATACTTATCGAGAGACGTAACTGAAATGAAATCCATACAAAACCCTAAATTACTGACTGCAAGGAAATGAAAACCGTATGAGGGAAATTACGCAATGATAGACGAACAACCATTACCCAATCTAAATGAGAAAAACGCCCAAAAAGTTTCAACTCATCAAGCCTACTTAATACTATATAGACAAAGACTACAAGACTTATTTGAATTATTCAATACGGAAATACAAAAATTAAAACAAAGTACCACGAAGATTTTCGAAGTATTCTTTCGAAGAAATAAATACCGTATGTCTACAGGCCTAATTCCCATCATCGGAGAACTCGCCTCCCACCTTTTTGGTTTGACAGCGGAGGAAGACCTAAACAGCCAGAGTGACAGTGTAAGAAAGTTGAATAATGCCATGAAAGTAACATTACACGATCAGGAGATACAAGCCAGTGTAGCAAATTACCAGAGAGATAAAATTGAAATGATATCGAAGAGAATCTTAAAAACTATAAACGTAATGAATTATTTAAGGAACGAAGTGGACCGCGTGGTGATAGACGCAAGCTTTACCATGCTATTACTCGATACAATTACCATGTCACTACTAAATTTGGCGGCAGATGTTAGCAAGTTCGAGTTCGCATTATTTGCCCTCGCGGGAGGAACTTTGTCTTCCAACCTAGTAGATCCTTCTAACCTAAAAAGTATGTTAGACAGAATAAAAACGCACCTAACGTTTGGTTTACATTTACCCGTAGAGCCAGGAGTATCAAATTTATTCCTTTACTATACTAAATTAAAAGCCCACATTACGGAAATAAATGAACAGCTATTTGCAGTAGTAACAATTCCATTGATAAACCACTAATCCATTTACGACCTGTAAAAAATTTCGACCTTCCCTGCTAACATAAAGAAGACAAATTCATTTATGACTATGACACCTGAAGCAGAGTATTTGCTTGTTGATCAAGATAGACGAAAATACGCCCTAGCCAATCCACAAGACTTAAAAGAGTGCGTACTATTCAAAAACTTAGTATGCCAACTTACGTTACCTATTTATAATGTCAAATCTGGATCCTGTATGTTAGATATATTTTTGAAAGACACCTAACAGGAAGAAATACCGAATTCATACGAAGCCGTGATAGGAACTACTAATCGAGAAATATTCATACACCTTAGAAATGATCTTTGGTTATTTTCTGTTCCAAGAGAAACTGTTGGAACTTTGTCTTGTTATAATAATACAGAAAGAATAGACCTAAGTTACAAAAGAGAGTTTATGTTATAAAATGTGGGTACGATAACCATAAAACAAGGATGTCAACATGTAGCTAAAGAGTCAACTGTTCGAATGCCGTTAATTACCACGAGCACAAAGATAATAAGTCCCAAAATAATCAATTTTAAGGCAATTAACCTGTCGTACACTATTCCGAATATAGAAAGTCAGGAAATGAAAACCTCAATATGGTCCAAAATAGAAAAAAATAAAGGGACATCAAAGCTTACAAAAATAAGAGAAGCATTAGACTCCCAGATTCCACTATTTACAAATGAAGACCAAAGATTAACGTACGTGGATGATAGATACGGATTATTCTCAACCAATATCTGGTGGAACATACTACTGACTGTATGTTTCGCATTCGCGACTTCTCTGAGCATAAGAACCTTATTGACTTTTAATTATGGACAAATCCTGAGACTAAGAAGGCGAAAACCAAGAGAAGAACACGGGGAAACGGCCGAAATGCAGAAGTTAAACCTGGAACCCCATGAGAACATCTAAGCCAAGAAAAAGGGAAGACATTAGAAAACGAGTGGGTATAGAGGTCTCCACTCGTCCTTGCTATGTCTGGTTCCCTCATTGTAAGTGTCGTTTACATAACAACGTGTGGTTATGACGCTGCAACATGCGTTGCTTAAAAAGCACGGACCTGCGTGAACAATGCAGGAATGAAATATGTTGTAAAATTAGACCTCAAAATTAATAATGCAGAGTAACTTATGTTTAAAGGATTGTTTTAAATCTAAGGGAGAATTAAATAAGTATTGAAGAATTAAATAAGTCTTTTATCGTTGTTTCCTTACTCAAAACAAATTTGAAGACATCTCTGTTTTAGATTTACCAATGGGAATTAAATGTATATGAAACCAACATGATAATAATGTCCTTTTTTTTAAACCAATGTTTATGTAGTAATATCAGTGTATCTTTTTATATTGTCGTGTAGAGCAATCTTCACCATAAAAAGCACCTAATCGTATTGTTTTTTATATATTATGGCTATTTATTTTAAAGAACGTGTTATTCTGCCTCGTTATTTTCTTTACAGGGAGTGGTTTGCCATTTTGGATATCGATCATTACAATGCACAATCCAGTGGAGATACAACCGAGTAGCATCTATTTTCATCATACCTCAACCACCGAAGAGTACTCACCATAGACTCCAGGCAATTTTCATCCCAGATTGCTTACGAAAATTATAGTTACCTTTGATCGTTGTTTCCTCGACCACGAACCATATTGCGTATCAGGTAACACTATATTTGAATCTCAGTATCCAGTGCATTATTGTACTATATAATCCCATAAATCCTGAGATACCCATCGACCAGTACAAGATATAAGTACATAAATATCACCCTTGATAATCATTATGGACCCATGTACCATACGACTGTGTAGTTATGGCATTTGATGACCCCAGAAATCATTTATGTGTCGCAGATTCACGCGTCGAATCCCTTTCGACCATTTCTCGGAATCCATCTGGTCAAATCTATCAAATGCGAAAAGTTAATATCTCTGTTATCCCATAAATGTTAAGAGATAATTTCTGAGAAATGGAACTGGAAACCAACCATTGAACTACAGAAACCAAAATTAACCCCAGTGACTAACCCCTCAGTGACAATATACCCCTCCCACAACTTAAAGACAATATGTTGAAGGAGTCACTATAGTTTGATGTCGACCTGTCCCAAATCCAAATTTCAATTCCCCTGTGATTAACTAAGGAACCCCAACAAAGGTTAATAGACACAAGCCATGCATCAACAATTTTATAAGAGAACTGTGATCCCGAGTGCAAGAATGAACAATTTTATACAAAAATGATATGCTGGGAGGAAAATGAACGCAATCCCAGGGTTCAACCCCTTAATGATAAGGCACCCTATGAACTATCAAAAACAGGTGAGAATGAACTCTGATAGCATATTCCCACACCTGTAGTTGGAAGTATCATTTCCCATTTGACAATTAGAGAAAGCTTGTCGTGTGAACAGAATCATGCTCGAACTGTTCCATGAAGAAACTATATTGTAAGTGCTTTAAAAAATTTTTTTTTGGCCAAGACGAAAGGAGCGAAGGACCATAATTTACAACAGAAGGATTGAGTACGATAAAGAGACACGAAGGTGATGAAATAGGTGTGAATTTACATATACTACATTTTAATAACTTTGATAACTCAAAAATTCCAATATCCTATCATTAACGTTGCGTAGCAAACGTCCCCAGTAAAAGTGTTCTAATGTTACCAGTGAACATGGTAAACCCAATATTGTGTGTTTTAAATCGTTCTTATATGTAGTGTTTGATGTTCAGATAGAGTTATGTGTAGCATTGTCGTGCTATTCATTTAATGTAGCGTAGATAGAAAGCAGTGTGCCCTATAGACAGCAAAATAAAAAAAAAAACTTGTAAAAGGTGAATTCTCAAAAAATCTTATGTATAGGTAGAATAGCCCCAACCTTGTTGGAAATTTAAAAGTAATTAGTGTTAGATTTAGAAAAAGAAAAAAAAACTTAGGATAGTAGATAGGTTAGAACCATAGATAATCTTAGTCCGGTAGGTGAACTTTAGAAAGGGATATATAAAAAAATAAGAAAAAGTAGTAGAGAAAATTTTTAACACTCCTGATTAAGCCAAAATAAAAATATAAAATAATACAATGTCAATCAAAATTATGTAGAATAAATAGTTAATAAATAGCGAATGCTTCAAAAGCCCAAGGGCAAGCAAGCCTTAATGACAGTACGTCATTAAATAATGGGAAGGGTAATATGTACCGTGAGTAAAATATAATATATTTAAAATACAAAAAAATAAAGTTTCTTCTTTCTAAAGATAATTCTGACTTCCTCTAATTAATTTTAAATCTAGTTTCAAAAAAAAGAAAAGTTCTTAATCAGCAAAAAGAGAAATTGTATTTTAGCCTCAGCCAATGAACGAAGCTATTCAGTTTTGAATTTCGCTAAGATAGTGGGTAATAAAAAAGATGCTAGACACAATGTTTCTCAGGAAATTTAAAGTATAAGAGCGTTGTGAACGTTTGAATCATCATAAATGACTAAAAAAGATGATTAGACGAAGAGTTCGAACAAGGTAGTAAGTTTGCTAACATAATTACAAAATAGCGTCCCCTGCCTCAGGACATGCGATAATTACGAGTCAGCTCTTAGAGTACCGGACAAAAACTGTTTTCTATAGTGCGGTCAAAGCGCTTTTTGGATTAATATTATGAGCAGTATTATTTCGGCGTTCAGGCTTTGCAAGTCGGTCATTATTTGTTATCTCAGTCACCATTGTTGCCAGTTGAAGTGAACCACTGCTGTACACCTAATATGTAAGTCACAATAAACCTATTGCTTTTCTTTTCGTGTCTATTTTATTTTATATGTCTGTATCTAGTCGCATGGCAGATAATTAGTTCGCATGCCTCCAAGGTAGCGCTCCCAGGGATCTGATTTCTACATAATATAACAGTTAATTGATTCAAGATAACCCAAGGACAGGAGGTTACATTTATATAATTACATATTTTATTTTCTCGCTTTCAGCGAGTGGCGCGATCGCTACACCGCTTTTAATCATAATATTACATTTGCGGCCCCAGATTTCATTACCGCAAATGCCTCAGTCCTAAAAATTTTTATCGCTACAAAATGGAAAATTAAAAAGGCAATCTAATTTTTTATCGCTACACAGAAATTAACCTAAGTAGGGTTCTAAACTTTATGCTTTCTAAAAGATAGAATATAATTTGTACTTTACTGAAATTTTTTTCTAATGTTTTCACTTTTGTAATTTTAAGAAATAAAAAATAATTAAGATTTTAAAGAATAAATATCAGCATATGTATATTAAACTAACAATACACATTTTTCAGTAAATTCATTTGAATTTTTTTCAGCAAAGTTCCAAGCCCTTGAAGGAGAAGCAGTTTCGGACCCTTTTTTAGGGGCATTTGACATCCAACTGCTCTCTAGTAATGGTTTACTCATTTAAGTTTGGATCCCATTTCAAAGACTCGTGGATGTAGTTTTTTAAGAAAATGATGTACGTATCTTTTTTTTTTCACTCGTAATTTATATTCAGATTATATATAAAACCAAGAAGAAAAGAGGCTCTTTTTGAATATCGCTCAAAATATACAAAGAAAAAAAATGAAATTAGTAAACTTCACATAAGAAATACGAGTTATTTAAAGGAATATGAACTTATAAGGGTAAGTACAACATGCAAAACATCAGATGAAAATGAACAACAGGGAGTTAAAATCAAAAAAGAAAATCCATATACGTCCAACATTCATACTTTAGCATTTTATCATGCTTCTACATTATTCAGGCATATGAAGCCTTATACAGAAACAACGAAGAATTAAAGGTAGAAAGATTACCCCCCCCCCCCAAAAAAAATAATCGATTTTTCAAGTTACTTTTGGATATATTATCTTTTTGTAGTTTAGTCTGGCAGTATATTCGTTTTGACGTCTTACTTTCATTGATTTAGCTATGTTAATAGCTTTTTATAAATATAAGATACCCTTTTCAAGGAAACATTAGACTAAAAAATTTAAGAGAAACTTGAAACGCCAACAAAAACACGAAGAGAAACCTGAAAACGCCAAAACACACTAACAGAAACTTGAAAACGTCAGAAATACGTGAACAGAAAACGTCAGAATCATTCGATTAGAAACTTTGTTTTATGTTTTGATTTGTTGATGCTTTATTTGTCTGTTTCGAAGCTGTCTCAATTGAAACTTATGGTTTCATGTCTTCCATGCTTTGAATTATCAGTGCTATCTTAGAATTCCAAGGGTGTCTTCGTTTGAAATTACTGTTTGCTATGTTTCATGCTTGGACTTGTCTGTGCTTTCTTTGTTTATTTCGATCCTGTCTTGATTGAAGTTTATGGTTTTATATGTTTAGTTATGCTATTTCATGTTTTAGCTTGTCGCTGCGGAGTTCCTTAAGTTCTTTTTGACCCTCCCAGGTTTGTTTGGTCCTTATAAGGTTCCTTTCATGGCTTCCCTCGACCTTGGATTTTCTTAGCCCAAAGACTTAAAGATACAAGTTTTAAGCAATTCTAAATAAAAAAGTTTTTATAATTTTTTTTTTTGCCCTACTTTTTGGAGGCCCTTAATCCCAAAAGATTTGGTTTTGAAAATTAGATTCCTCCTGGGTAGAGAACTTAAAACTTTTTTTCCAAACAAATCAAGGAAAACACCGTTTTTGGGTTATTTTCAGGCACCCTAACACTACTCTCCCCTGGATTGAGACGCCTGGTTGACTTTGTCAATTGAAAGTTGAGTACCATTCGGACACTGGAGATGAAACTTATTCCCCTTTTCCTATATTAAAACCTATCTGTGAACGATTTACATTATTTACAGCCGTTTCCCAAAATACTGTTGTTATCTTTTTAATTAAGCCTTTAGACTGTTTTAAACAAAAGGAGCATCTCAAAATTCTGACCAAATGTCTTGGTGGGCTTCGGTTAGCAAAACATGGCGCGGGAATGGACTGGCTTTCTCTTGATCACCATTGAGTATTAGATTACAATGATAAACAAAATAAATAATAAGACACTAAATTCAAACGCTTTTGCAAAAAAAAAAATATATCACACACAGAAAAAGCGTTTGGTTTTATTTAGCTGAATATAATAAAGAACGAACCTAAGGGAATCAGGCAGCGGAATCTCTCAAATATGACACCATTCACCAGAGAAGTAATTTTTCATAAGATACATGTGTCATTTCTTCTTGTCAAATCTTATCAAAAATAGTATTTTATTTTTAATATTATGCTTTGTTAGTTGCAAAAAGCACATAGATATAGCACTTTCCTTTCAAACGAGCTCTTAAATACTTCTCTGTGATGTTTCAGCACCCCACTAGTGGCGAAAGAAAAAAGGAGACAGATAGCTGCGTCCCACCTGAAAAAAAAATTATCCTTCAGGCTCAAAATGGGGTACTGTGATTCTCATAAATAGAGGTTTCGGCTATAGTGAATTCAGTGGCGTAATTTCCTTTTCGATCCGATACTAATTTCTGGGTTTTGGGTTATTTTTCGAAATTCCCATTTTTTAAACAAACTTTTATCATTAAGATTAATCAAAATAATAATGACATTTCTTGAATCTGTTTTAAATGGTGATTGTTCCTCACTAACAGTTTTTCCAAAACGTTTCTCTAAATTTTCGGTTACCATGGGTTAGGGTTCGTTCTTTACTAGTTTGTCACTAAGGAGGCAACCATGATTTATTTTTGATTAAGTAACGACAAGCAACTGACCTTTGTTGCTGAAGTTTTTGCAAATGAAAAACGAAGTAGAAGATAAATTCTTCCGTATTTACTTATGTTTATGCCTTTATCGGATGTACACCAGTTTAGATATATTAAATGTATTTAGATGTAATCATGTCTATTGATCGTCAATCAAACTAAGGCTAGTGGACATACGACTAGGTTGCCACTTCAAAACACTTCCGAGTCAGGGCCTATTCTTTATGACGAGAAGAGAACCAACATGAAATGCATATGAGATGCAAGGAGAGAGGCATATAAGAGAGAGTTACATATCAGTTTTAAGCTATCCAAGGCAGCAAAGCATAAATCCAACATTTCAAACTCAATAGCAATGTTTCATAGTTTGCAGGAGTTGGGAAAACGAGTCTGATAACATCTTATGTATCCAAACCAAGCATTCCATCTGTGGGCATTCAGCCAACCATTGGAGCAAGCTACTATCCATCTAAAATTGAGGTTAATGGAGTAACTTTAAACCTTCAGGTAAGAATACATTTTTTTTTTTAGTACTTTTCTTTTTCTCCTAGATCACCAAAATTGAAAAGAATCAGTGGGTTAGTTTTGCTTAAACAAAATGCTAAGAAAATAGTTCTCTAATATTAGACCTTTTTTTCTATTATTATAAGAAACATTCATTTGTTTTTTTTTTTACTTTCAGCACTTAGTTTTCATAAAAAAAACTCAAAAATATTATTTTGCTAAAGGATGTTTAGAAATGGCATCAGTTCAGAACAGGGTCATATACTGCGCAGAAGTCCCGCACTGACAGCGCTGAGCTAAATTGGCAGAACATGTTTTCCGCGCCATCTTGACTTAATAATTCCTTTATCAAGTTTATTTCTTCTCAGAATTCTGCAGGGATAAAGGTCTTTGTCAAAGCTGATTTATACCTGCGTTGAAAGCACCCGCTATGGATTTTATTGCACTAATATAAGCTAGCTGTCAAAACTTCAGGGCACTTAAATCTCTTCGTTCTTTCTTAAAAGTATTTCGAAATGAAAGCAGCACTATCTACTATCGGATCAGACTGCCAAAAATACAAAATGTCCTCCTTTTCTTTGAACAGATGTCCTCTCCCTCTCACTCTGGAAGTCCTACAGGAAGAGGCAGCAAAAGTGGGGCTGAAAATAAACTGGCTTAAGACGAAGATAATGGCAATTGAGCCCCCAAGCCCAGTCTCGCCCCCTGAGAACATAACTGTTTGCGGAGCTCCTGTTGAAGTTGTAAAGAACTTCACTTATCTTGGCTCCGTGCTGTCTAATGAAGGCTCTATAGAGGAAGAAGTGTGCAGCCGAGTTTCAAAAGCCTCGTCTATCGTCGGAAGGCTCAACAATCTTTGAAGAATGCCGGATATATCTAGGCGCACGAAGATGCGAATTTATAATGCATCCGTAGGCTCGGTTCTTCTCTATGCAGCGGAAACCTGGCCTCTGAAATCAACAATCCTCAGCATGATAGACGCCTGCCAGACGAAACAGCTCCGTCGGATTCAGGGACTTCGATGGGACGATTTTGTAAGCAACGAAAGGTTGCTCGCACTCACCTCCCAAGGGCCATTCTCCGTCCAAATAGCGCACCGTACTCTCAGATGGTTCAGACACCTCCTGCGTATGCCGACGACAACCCCAGCCCGAATAGTCTACGATTTTGACGCTAAAGGGGTTTTTCCGCCGTTCAATTGTTAGCTAACAATGTTAGCTAACAAAAATGTGTTTGGACGGCGAAAACAGAATTGTTAGCTAACAGAAATAGTTAGCTCACAATTCGCAGAAACATGATATTGGGCAGGAAATTCAAAGAAAAATTCTGACCAAGAGAGTGTTGCTGAGACTTTATCTCAGCTTGATAATACCCAAAGCTTTGAAATTCAATTAACAGAATATTTCAAAGCGTTCATATCTTATAGAAAAAAAATATAACTATTAATGCCAGCAAGTGAAACAAAGACACAAAACATTTTATTAATTGGCAAAGTACATTGATTTTAGGCGAAAAAATAAAATACCAGTGCTTAAGCTTTCCTAAAGTAACTGTTTAGTGCATTTACATAAGTTATCCCACGAATAGAGGAAGTGGATCAACTTAGAAAGAATATAATTTTATTGCATATGTGAAATCGTTTTATTTTTTATCATATCAAATCGGTATGAATACGTTACCATCTTTTTTTTTTCCTATTTTTTTCAACAAAAGAATGGATTTTTTTTTCAATGATATTAATAGAAAAGATAATTATAATAAACTAAAAGGGGAAAGGAAAAAAAAAATAATAAATAGGAGCAATCCTCGATTCTCCATCAATATTGTAAGCATAAAAAGTACCCATCTTGCTTATTTTTGAATATTTGGCCTTAAATTCCCCAACAATTTCCTTCAACAAGCATTCGATTTGTTAGAGAAATCTTCTAACAACGTTAGCTAACAATTTTTAGTTGGACGGCGGAAAAACGATTGTTGGGAAAAATGTTAGCTAACAGTTTTCTGTTGGACGGCGGAAAAACCCCTTAAAGCTAATGGCTGGTCTCGCCCGAGGGTTAGACCTCAGACAAGGTGGAAGGATAGCCTCAACAAATTCCTTGAGATAGCTAACATCACTGTCGAAGAGGCCCCACTAATAGCAGTAGACCGGTCAGCCTGGACGAGCAGAGTTGCGACGCTCTACGCCACCCCCAACGTGGCAGGAGCCTTAAGTCAAGCCTCTCCCTTGGAATTTTAGATGATAAAACGTATTGACAGGACTCAAATATCACTTCGATAGTTGGATTTCGCGTTCACTCGTTGAAGAAACCTCTAAGGTAAGCATTAACATAGTTATTGTTAAAATTATTCGAAACCTCTTCATGGTGGCAAATGTTCGGTCCGTTTCTCTTTCGGATCAGTTGAAAATTTACGTCTTAAAAAAATTAAAAAACCGGAGAACTCAATTTCTATCGAAAAAGACCTCCATATGCAGTTGTGTCCACACTTAGCGGGCCGGGCGGCAAGTATGAAAATAAGGAACGTATGTGAAAAATCAGTGGAAAATGACCAAAAAAAAATACCATCATGAAGATCTAAGAGGCTTGAATTTACTGCAGTTACACCTATATTTTTGTTGTGGCTAAAGACAAACACTGCCATTAATTGGCAGTAAGCTGGGTAAGAAAAAAACAAAAAAAAAAACAGATTGGATGAGTAAAATCATGTAAGAATAAAACCCTAACATATTGTTACCCAATAGGAATTAAAAATAAATGTATCTATCCTTCAAGGGAAAAAAGTATAAGGTAAGCATTAACATAGTTATTGTTAAAATTATCCAAGATTAAAAAACTATGTTATTAGCGAATTGGCTTACCCACATATTTTGGAAAGATCATCTGTCATATTTTATCTTATATTTATCCCTTTGGCGTTTCAAGTTCATTCTGTTATCGATATAATCCCTGTTTTCTTCTATTTCCAAAAACATCACATCTATTGCTTAATTTTTACTATGTAAAGCACAGACATTAAATTAATTTTTTTGCTTCAGACGCCCATATGAAAATCTCCTAGGCCGGACACATTTTCATTAGGTCATAAACTTAGAATGTGCATTAATCTGGTTTGGCTTCATCCCTTGAAAATAAGACAAGAAATTAGATCCGTATATTGCATAAACAGGAACTAACGTGAATAAATAGATTGTCTTGTTTATGTTTGATCTTTTACGGAGGAAAAACGTTATTAAATTTACCGAACTAGTTTATGCTTTTTATTCATGGTTCAGCGTGGCAACAAGGTGAGAATTTAAAATGTCAAAAAATCTTCATGATTTTGTAACAGCCCAAAGAAAAATCGTAGAAAATCAGGAATGAATAGACCTAAAAAGGGGTAAAAAAAAGTTTTAATTTTGATGGCCTCGGTTCTTTAAAGGTGAAAATTAATTTTATTGTTCGAAAAAAAAACGCACGATTGGGACGATCAAAGCTAAAAAGTTATTATAAAAATAACTAGAGTAAAATAATATGGTTTAAAAAATTAAAAAGCTCCCAGTAAACAAGACTAGAAAATATTTTTTTCCTTCCTATCAGGAAAGATTTAAATTTCTTAAGACTAGAAATGAAACACTCAGGCGGTCATGACGTTTTATAACTGTTCAGAAGTAGCTTTCATAACATCATAGCCATAAATGCCTGAGAGCTAAACGCACAGTCAGTTCTCTGAAGATTCTTTTTTTGTCAAAAGCATTAAGATCTTAGCCAACATTAAAGGTAGGATTCTCGAGCGAACAAGTTCATAAAGAGAAAGGCTGTGGCAGTTCAAAAAGGCATAACACAATTATTCGTTTTTCAACCTGAGGTTTGTTAGGCGTGGACTGAAAAAAACAACTCTTTCCAAACAAATAGCAAAAACCTACTTTTATTTTCTAATTCTTTCATCCTTCCCTTCGAATCTGCCTTATAGCCTACGATAATTTTTAAACTACGGTCGCCCATAATGTTATTTGTCCCGAATAAATGATAAAAAAATCTACTCGGGACTGCAATATACGTCCAAAGTAATTTTGAAAAATAGACACAAGTTCAACATTCTCAAGCTTCAAGCAGCGAGAAGGGGGTGGCGAATTTCCCTATAAGAAGTACCTGAACATATTACAAGCTACTAGGCTTTTAAACAAAAGTATGAAGTTGTGTGAAAATGTTTGACTAAACATAAAGTTTTCCTTTAAGCATCAGGCCTTCCGGAAATTTGTATTATCTTCAACTTTGATAGTAGAATATTGATTTTAATTATGATTTAAAATTATGAACTGATTTTTTTCTATCATAAAACACTATAAAAAAAAACTTTCCGGGTGAGCCGGATCGGCATAAGGGTATTTGGCTAGTTACTTAATTCTTGTCCCCTTCCACACGGATGTTTATCTTTTCTACCATTTCCTTCTATTTGCACCAAATTAGAACTGCAAACAAACATGTAAGGTTAAGACTATAAAAATATCTAAAACGTTATTTTTAAATTTATGTAGAATATTATTTTCCAATTTACTATTTCAGGTATGGGACACAGCTGGCCAAGAACGATTTCGATCAATGGCGCCTATGTATTACAGAAATGCTGATGCAGCCATTTTAGTTTTTGACTTGACGGATTTGGACAGCTTTTGCGAAGCACAGTTCTGGGTTTCGGAGTTGCAGAGAAATGCAGAAATGCATGTCTGCAAGTGTTTAGTAGGAAATAAATGTGACCTCGCCTCAAGAAAAGTTAGTAAAGAAAGAGCTGAAGAATATGCAAGAATGATAGACGCAGAGTACTTTGAAGCCAGTGCTGCACAGGGAAAGGGTAAGTAGAAACATTTTTTTTTCTTTTCAATGCAGTCATCCAAAATTATAAGGGTAAACCGGGAATTTTTCTTTTCTTCTATTCGGTCACCCAAAATTATAAGCGTAAGTGGGGTAAGCATAGAATGTACGCGTGGATTATTTTCAGAGGCAGCGCAATAGCGCTGCCTAAGTAAAGAACGATGTTGGCAGAATGTATTTTTTTTTTAGACCAGGGCAATTCGTATCAAAGGAGTTGTCGTAGAAACTTCAAAAAGGACTTATTCGATTGGAAATTGAAAGGGTAGTGCCCTTTTTAATAGTCGAAAGTGATCGGAGGGCAACTAACACCCCTCTCACGCCCAGATTTCCTCAAACACATCCAATCAAAATCTTGAGATAGTAATTTAGTTTAAGATAGTTGAAAGGTCCGGAAAAAATATGTCTTTGAGGATGACACTCCCCCACAGCCCTTAGGGCAAGCGTTGTAAGTTATGCCCTGGAGGCATATAAGGTTTTTATAGAAATCGTCTTCGTATAAACTTCAAAAGGGCTAATACGACAGGAAATTGAAAGAGCAATTGCCGTTTTTAATATACAAAAGTGATTGGAGAGAAACTAAACGCCCTCTCAAGCCTATCATTTTCCCAAATACATCCAATCAACATGTTAAGACAGCTTTTTTGTTCGAAGTAGTTAAACAGTCCGGAAATTATATCTTTGAGGATGACACTGCCTCCACAGCCCTCAGGGCAAGAGTTGTAAGTTATACCCTGGGGGCATATAAATGTTATAAATGTTTTCACTTATAACTTTAAGAAATCAAAAATTAATTGAGATTTTAAGGAATAAGTATCAGCATATGTATATTAAACTGACAATGCACATTCAATTCAATTTGTTCCAGTCAAGTACAAATTATATTCTTGCTTTTGGAAAGCATAAGGGTTTTAAGACCTAATCATATTAATTTCTGTTTGTTTTGGGTTTGAGTTCGCTATTTATTTTAATTTCTGTTTACCCAGGGTTTCATTTATTTATTGATGCTGTTTTTGGGTTACCCTCTGCCTGATAGTTCCTTTGATTCTTTTTTTGTAACTTTTTTGATTAATGACTTTCTTTACTTTTTTTTGAAAAACTTATTTCGTGGAAAAAGTTTTTTTAATTAATCTCTTGACAAGAGTCGTCAGAAATTATAATACATTAAGTGAGAAAAAAATAGAAGAAAAATTTTAAGCTAATGGGTTATAGAATAAGTTTTTGCGTATACTGTTTTGGTTTGGAAGAAAAAACTCGAAGGGAGATATCTTATTGTTTTTCAGTAATTGCAAGTGCCATGAGGTTTACTGGTTCTTTACTTAGTCAATGCAGTTGCATTCTCTTAGAATTCTAAGCAAAAACCGTAAATATGACTCCTGGCGTGCTTTGATACTGGAATGTAAAGTGACACCTAGTTACTCTCGTGGTGAAAACAATGCTGAAATACGTAGATGTTCCGTAAAATTGATATTAGAGATGGGCCCTGAGATGACTTTCAGCGACCCTTGAATTAAAATTTAATTTTTCGAAGTATTAAGATTTACAGGAATCTTGGTCAGTTAATTTATTGTCGTCAAATGAAGGAAAGTTACCACGTTAAACTAAAAGGGGATGCTTCATTTTGCCACCAAACATTTGAAAGCTATTCTGTGCTTCTTCATGTCGTTTGCATTAGGTTTGAGAACTTTTACTATAAACTGTTTGACCTTATTTTTTCTGTTATTGGTCTTTCTCTGTTTTCTTTTTCTTTTGCTATCCTTTCTAAGTTCGTTTCCTTTCAACTTGCTGTGGTTAAAAATGATTCAAAAATAAGACATTTTCCAAGCTTTATGAAATCCTTAAATTTAAAAAATTACGAATGGGTCTAACGCCAAGCACTACGACAGAAATCAGGGTATTAGCTCAATATTTGTCTGTAAAAACGCGTTTAAAAATTTTAAAGACTGGCAAATCATACCTTTTAAACTTAAAATATCATATAAACTGAAAGAGAAACTAGAATAAAATGAAACGTGCCAACTGTCTCTTTTTCACAAAAGCCAAACAGAAAACAGAAACAGGTTTTTTTTTGTATTTGTTTTCGGAAGTTTTAATCTACTGCTGTTTTTCAGGTCCTGGGGGTTGCAATTAAAGCTGACGTATATTTGAGAATAAAAGTGTCGCTACAAATCAGTCACGCCTCTACTGTTACATTGTGTGACTAATTTTACAAGAACCGTACAGGAAACAAACATTTTACAAGAACCGTACAGGAAACAAAAAGGAACTTTCTTCTTTTTTTTTCTTGGTAGTTTTCTCACCACCGTGCTCACAAAGAAACATGCATTTTTGGGCAAAATACCCCTAAGGAGAAGGAAAGAGTTCGGAAAAACTGTAATCACCTATGTTTAATTTCGACAAATAGTTTGCATACTACTTAGAAAAAACTTGGGTTAGGGGAGTGGTTTTTGTTCTGTTTTATTGTCAGTTTCTGTCTAATTTGACGATGCTGTACAGGAGTAGGGAGAGGACCCAAGAAACCTATTTTTGCAATATATATATATATATATATATATATATATATATATATATATATATATATATATATATATATATATATATATATATATATATATATATATATATATATATATATATATATATATATATATTGCAAGGTATACTGTAATCCATTCGGAACGGCTAAAGGCCCGAGGCAACACCCAAGGAAAGCACGGGCGATCAAAAAAGCCAAAGGGATGAAAGAGTTCTCTTTTCTCAGTGATGGAAGGCAATTCGTCATTTTTTAGGAATCTTTCTACGCTGGTGTGATCATTTTAAGCGTATCTTAAGTTCTATTGAAGATTAAAGTTTGTTTTCCTATTGATGTTGGACCTGGGTAACCTCATAGTGACGAGTTCTCAGCCCAGATGTTTTTGGTTTTAACTTGTTGTATTACCACGTCAGAAAGCCGTTTCAGACTGTAAACTCTAGGAACAGTTAGTTTCATGAAAGAATGTAAGAATTAAACACAAGTCTGATTACACCTTTGCTGAACAATGTACCGGACGACATGACACCAGGCTGGTTTAGTTGTAACTCTACAGTCGAACATGAATTCTTATCACTCCAAAATACACACCGTTATGCCTGTTCACTAAAAAAAATCTTTTAAAGTTATCACTTTTATAACTTTAAGAAATCAAAAACTATTTAAGATTTCAAGGAATAAGTATCAACATATGTATATTAAACGGAAAATGCAAATTTTTTTTAAGTAAATTCATTTAATTTTTTCAGTAAAGTACAAATTATATTCTGGCTTTTAGAAAGCATGGGGTTTAGAACCCTACTCATATTAATTTCTGCTCGTTTTGAGTTTGACTCTGTTATTTATTGTAATTTCTAATTGTTTTGGGTTTCATTTATTTATTGATACTGATTTGTGGTAGTTGTATGCTTGGTAGATCATTTGATTCTATTTTTGTTCATTTTTGGTTTAATGAAGTTCTTTACCGTTTTTGAAAACTTATTTTTGGAAAAAGTTTTTTAATTAATCTTTGAAAAACTGCAGTTATGAAAAGACATTAAATTGGTTAAAGAGAAGAACACTGGTAAACGCAAAAATATTTGTATATATTTTAACAAGGGATTGCAACAATTCAAAAACCTTAAAAAAGAAAACCAAAAGTTTTAAGCTTAGTATAAATTCGGTGTTAGAAATCAGGATGTGCTTCAATAATTAAATATCTTTGAAAAGACTGCAGTATGAAAAGACATATCAGTATGAAAACCTTATCTAGGGGTAGACCCAAAACGGAAATTTAAAAGTGTTATAAATGATAATTTGTCAGAAGATAAAGAAGTTTTTGTCCCACCACCTGAACAATAATCAAATCTACAACTTGGACCATCATGTAAGATAAGGGCAGCTAAAGTAAAGGGCATTGACATTAGATTCCCAATAGATGAAAATCAGCAACCTGGAATTTCAAATGAACAAAACCCCAAAAACAAAATTTACATGTGTTATAAATGATAATTCGTTTGAAGAAAAAGAAGTTTTTGTCCCACCATCTGAACAATTAGCAAATCTACAACCTGAACCATCATATAAGACGAGACCATTAACGGTAGCTAAAGCAAAGGGCGTAGGCAAATTGTCTGAAGAAATGAAACTCCGAAATGAAGAACGAAGAAAAATGGGGTTAGAAGATGTAGGCTATATAGCTGATACTGCATCAGCGTCTATAAAAAACAACAACAAAGGTTCGGCGTTATGTTTTTCATAAAGTCAGAAGACAAGCCAAGGCAAAAATTAAAGGGCCAATACCCAAAAAAAATGTAATTTTACGAAGGAGCTAATTCTAATTTACTGTCATTTAAAATATTTAAGGGGTCTAATTGATGAAAATGAAGCACACATAAATGTTATTAGAAAATTAATGAAAGTAAGAATCGAAACTGTTGAAGAAAAAGGTGTGGAACAAACGACTGCGAGAATCACATTGAATTGTAAACAAAATTTTGAACAATGATCTGTGGTTGGAAACTGGAAAACACGTATTTGCCATCTATAACGTCTTAAGAAATTAAATGAGATGATGCATGAATCTAAATTGCTAAAGCAAAAGCAGAGCCAAAACGTGCCAAAATTGAAAATGATAGTTATGATAATTGGGTTTTTGATTTTGACATGGAAAAGGTCATCAATGCTTACCATGCCTTTGTTAAAAAAAATTAAGTTTCGGCAATATGTATTTCATAATGACAAAAGACAAGCCGAAGCAAACGTCCACGTTCAACATTTTATAGAAGGTCCAACCAATGAAAAAGCTATAAATAACGACATTAGAGTTTATAAGGTTCAGCGTTATATTTTTCATAATGATTAAAGACCAGCCAACGCAAAAGTTAAGGTCCAATAGCAAAAACAAATGTAATTTTACAAAGGCGCTAAGGACAATGAAATCTACGGTTGGAAAACAAGGAACAGCTATGACTGGTGACAAAAACGATTGAAATAGGTCAGGACTTTAAGAAAGAATATGTCATTTCTCTTATTCTCTTAAGCGTGATTTCCCTCCTTGTTATTTAAATATAGGCACAAGTTACCAACATGTTACCGTGGTGACGTTTATTTTTGCTTTCTTTCCTTTGATAACGATTTTTTCAACAAAACTTACAAGATGGGGGACAAATCGGACGGAGAACTATTTTTAGAGCAGTGTAAAAGGAAAGCACGGATCAGGAGTTTTACAACAATCAAATAGATTCAAAGAGAAATTTTTGAGAGTAATTTTCTAGTGCTGGGATTTCTTATGCTGGGTGCAGCCCCCAAAGACGGAATATTTCATTTTTATTAGAGTTATTCAAACATTTTCTGATCATTTATCTCTAAGTTTGTACTGTAGTTCAAGTGTAAGAATAAGCAGAATTTTTATGATGTAATTGAAAAAAGATTTTAAAATATTCCTCGGTCGACTGAAACAAAATGTGGATGAACAATTTTTGGATTAATACTACCCACATTGAAAATCATGGGTAGTATACACGTTAATGGTTAGTAGCCCAATGAATTTAAGATTCAACCATTCGATTTCTACAAATAGTGTCGTACCGTGTGGCTAACCCCCTGAAAAAAAAAAGATAAATGCCTCAGAATTCACAAGTTCCGTTTTTTTTCAAACCCTCGTTCTGGAAAAGTTTCTGTTATCCGCCGAGCAGAGTAAAACTATGGCTTTAACAGTTTCTTTCGAGTCTTCTTTTGAAAACTAAAAAAAAACTATAAAAAAAGAATGTAGACTTTCGAAACCTTTTTCGATAAAAGGGCCGTAAAACGGGTAAAGATGTTGCTTGAATTCGTAGAATTTTCAGTAAATTTGCAGAAAAAATAGCAATCATTTTTTTAAAGCCTACTAAATAGTACAAAAAAAAGAAACAAAAGTTTCGTAATTCTTTAACAGTTGGAAGTAACAACTAGGCTCATTCACAAAAAAAAATAGCAATCATTTTTTAAAGCCTACTAAATAGTATAAACAAAAAACAAAACAATCATAATTCCTTACCCGTTGCGTGTTAGGACTAGGCTCACAGTTTCGCCTTCCTGAAGTCTGCAGCTCATCCCATATTTCAAAGGGAGAATGAAGTTTCTAAAATATCCTGTTCTCATCAGAATAACCAGATGGGTTAGGAGAATTCAGTCAAGCCCGGTCAACAGTTACAGCTACGCTTTCGGGTGTCCACGCTTGAGCTGATTTCTATGAGGGACGTGTTATTTTTTTCATAATTCGAATTACTGTTAAACGTCTGTTATTGGGATTAGGAATCTGTAATTACGTCTGATGCGAGGCGATTTGAAATATTAGAGCGGTTGGCCCAACAAAGAAAGCATCATAAGCTTCTCAAATTTTTTTAATTTGTCGTTAAGATTAGTCTTCACTTTCATAAGCCAGCCATTTTACTGATGGTCTATATCCTCGGGAAATCGCCGTAGTTCGTCATATAGACAATCAAGAGGAAGGTATTAGTTAGGGTGGAAGGTATCAAGGGGGGGGGGGGTATTAGTTAATTTTCCTCAAATTTTAAAGGAAAATTTTATTGGAACTAACAATTAAAAAAGGGAACACTATACATGACTATTTACAAGAGGACAAATTTCCCCAATGCAAGTATATTTTCAGTAAAATGATTACATTTTAGCTCAAAAGGTAAGAATTACTTAATTTAATCATTTTGAAAGTTTCAAGATAATGAAAGTGAACGCCATCTGGATACTACAAAGCCATTTCAAGCCTTTCTGAAGGGAAAAACCTTCTAAAAGTACTGTATGAAAAACAAGACTACAATCTCAAGCCGTTTCTCCGAAGTTAGAGAAAGCCTCGCTCCCTCACCATAACATAATTTTCATGGTGACAATTATGTCACCATCCTCAGCTTTTTTCAATTCTAATCTCTTGTTCGGCCTATCATCGAATATGGTCACATGAAAATAAGATCCCACCTTCAAAAAGGCATTGATGCACTTGAGAAGATTCAGCGAAGAGCAATAAAATCTGTACTAAAACTAAGAGGCCTCTCCTACTGTGAACGATTGGAAATGCTGTCACTTCCTTCCATCTCCTATAGACTCCTCCGAGGTGATCTTATTGAAAATTTATTTATATAACAAGTAATACAGTAACATTGGACCAGAGGAAATATTCTTCTTCGACACAAACAATCTGCGAGGAGACAACTTTAAGCTGAAAACAAAACGCTTTCAATGAAGAAGTTGGAAGGTGGGCCTTCTCAAACGGAGTAGTCAGGGAATAGAACAACCTCCCCCAAGAAGTGGTTATGGCTGATTCTATCAACTTTTTCAAGAATAGTACTGACAAGTTTTTTAGTGAAACTAAATTCTTATCGAGGTGAAAGCCTTTTTATTGCAGTATATTATTATTATTATAATTACTTTCAAATATTCTCAATTATCAGCCCTAAAATAGAACTATTTGTCTACATGCCAGCTTTGCCTCTCATTCAGAATATCTGTCTTGGTGTTTTCTCCAATTAGGCATGGTTTGGTGGCAACTGTATTTTAATTCAAAAAGTTGGAATTAAATGGCTGTAAAATTGCAGGCAAAGGCTGAAGATTGATGTCAATCTATAAAATTGCAGGAAGCATTTTTTTTCTATACGCTAAGACAAAAAGAGTCAAAAGAAGAGCGCTATTAAAATAATATTATTTGATTAGTTCGTAACAATTTATACATAAAACAGCTACAATCAGTCTCACTGGCTTAGTTAATATAAGGCACTTGAACTTCATTACCAAATTAGTGGTCAGAAAAACCAGGCATTGGGAATCGGATGGCAAATTCATTGATAGCCTTCTTCAATTGGGCCATCTTGGCAATAACATCTTGATCAGCCTCTAAGAAAGCTTTGAAGTCTTTGAGTTTGTCTAAAAAAAAATTTTTACAACAATTAGAGGCCACAAAACCTATTGGTGTCTCAGTCCCGTCTCAGTTTCAGATAAACGTCAAATTTACAAGAGGAAAAAGGGAATTTTACTAATTTTTCGACTGGCCATGAATAAGAATAATTCAAAGAAAAGAAACGTTTAAATTCATAAAAGCGTGAGTACGAGCACTAAATTAAAGAAATACAGTACAAGTTTTATAAGAGAGAGGAAAAGTAAAAGTGCTTTGCATAGCCCTTGCATATTTATAAAATTAAAGGCCTCTTTTTTCATAGTTTTGATCAAATGTCTTCTGTTTTAATTTTCAACTGGCTCCGACCCCCATTGCGCTTCCTGGCTGAGGGGCCATGAAATGGGGATCGGTACGGCCGGTAGGGACTGTAAGGTCCAATGACGTATTCTTTACAATCTATTCACGTGCCACCAGTTGCCAAGCTATAAACCCTTCTCTTCCACTCCCTGTATTTTAAAACTTCCACCTTTACTCCTTCACAAAAAATTGCCACCTTTAAGTTTTCTTAAATTTCCTCACCTCGTTCTAGGACCACCTGCTTTTCATTTGGTCACAACTGGATTGTCAAAAAGCAAAATATTGGCAGCCTATAATCCTTCTCCTCAAAACAAGATCTAACGACATTAAACTTTCTTTTATAATAGACGGTGAGGGTGGACCAAGCCATATTTTCTTTCTGTACGTCACCTATTTGATATAAAGTTGCCTGAATGAGTACCCGGAACTATTCTGAGACAACTCTGCAATCACCTAGCATATATGAGATTCCTCAACTTTTCAGAGGTATACTTAAATACTTCCAGAAAACTTCCCCGAAGAGAAATCCTGCCAGCACGACCTCATAGCTGCAACAGTATTGATGTTTCACGAGATGGCCAATTAGAAAGGTGGCAACAATCTCTCTTGCAAGATGGCCCCGATAAAATTAAATAGTGTAATTGACTTTAAACAGGTAGGTCCACTGTAGAAAAAATTCTGCTTTCTTTACACTCACTTAGACTTTGAAGTACCTGAAAAAATAAGTACGCAGCAGTTTAGGGTAGCCTAAAAAAGGAACATAATTGCCAAAAGCCGGATGGCGCTGGTAATCTTTCTTTTCGAAACTAAGGCCAACTTCCATTCTTAGAAGTTTCCTATATGTTTGAACGGAACCTAAGTAGATTCATCATTTACGATGCTTAAGATTATTCTTTTCTTAGTAGTTTGGTTGAATACGAACATTCTTTTGAGCGCAATTTTCTTTTTTTTTTTATCTTAAAGTAGTTTTTTCATTTTCTAATTTTTCTTTAACAATCAGATTCTCGGACCTTGTTTTGCATAAACATATATTCTGAGTAAAATCAAGAAATTAGAATAATTCCAACCATAACCTATCATATGCTTTGAATTCTTTATCCATAATTAAGTTGGATAAGGAGATAGCTCACAGTTTTTCTTTGTAAACAGTGTCGCTACCAAATCTGGAAAAAGTCAACATCAAAATGGTCCACATCATTGCAGAAAAGAGAAGAAAAAAAGACGCGTATCAATAACAGAGCGTTCTCATTTGCTTTTATCGACAAAAAAAGCAAAGCTACATGGCTAATTTTAAGCTGTGCCGATTTAAGGCGCAAAATTTTGATTGTTTTCTTTTTCAGTTGTTTTAAAACATAATCTTGACTTTTAAGCATGTGAAGTACTTGTAAGGAACAAAAATATTAGAAAAGCTCCGTAATGAATGCTAAAAAAGAATGCACAAAACCAATAAAAAAAACTTGAACGATGTCGGCAAAGAAATTTCTAAAATTATTGACAAACTAATAGAAGAAAAAAACCCTGTGGGCTATAATCAAAAACTAGTATAGGGTTTTTGTTAGTATAAAAAAAAAAAAAAAAAAATCAGCAAAATTTAAATTCGGGTCTTCCTAATTAGATGATTACAGCTGCAATATTTTTTCCGTTTTCCTTCAATGATAAAACTAAATTTACAAGTAACATCAAATTATGTCAATTTTTATCCTTTTTTTTATCTAATGTTCAACTTAGAATAGGTAACACAAATGTTACTAAAACGCTAAGACTTTCAAAATTTGAGCTCTTATTACATATTTGAATTCTGCACATCAATTTATATGAAATCAGCTCAAAATCCCCCTGGTACCAACTTAGAATATCCCCCTGGTTCAACTTAGAACTCTTAAAATAGCCCTATTATCCTAACTTCAACGAAGTTCAACCAGGAACTTCGAAGTCCTGGTTGAACTTCGTTGAAGTAAAGATACTAGGGCTATTTTAAAGGTTTTTAAAAGCGGTTTTTTAAACTTCGTATTTTAATGTAAATTTTTTTTTATATATATTTTTTTTATTTAATGTTGTGCTGAAGACGGCCCTTGGACATAGGGCCGAAATATTCACTAGTATAAATTGCACTGTCTTGAAAAAAATTCCCTATTGTTTTTAAGTTGTATTTGTTTGAAAAGAGGATATTTGTAATAAAATTGGTTTTCAGTGAAGCGCCAATGACGCAGTAGGTTTTAGACTTTTACAGTGAGATAAGGAGGCAATACCCAAACTCTTGTTTGTAGTGATTTTTGTTCGTTTCAAGCTTGATTTGCATATTCAATTTAAGTTTCACCCGTTTTAAGATTTATTTATTTATTCACATTAATATATATTGTATGTTTGGTTGCATTGATTGTTTATTTAATTTCTGTTCGTTTTAAGTTTCATTTATACTTCAATAGCAAAATATTTTTTTTTCGTTTTAAGCTTGATTTTCAGATTCAATCTAAGCATTAGTCGCTTTAAGAATTAATTATTCATTTATATTATTACTTGTTGTATGTTTTTTGCTATTATTTAATTTCTGTTCGTTTTAGGTTTCATTTATTCTTTAATAGTAATTTCTGGTCGTTTTGAGTTTGAATTTTAACAGGTATTTGTATCTGCTGAACTTAAGTTTAAAATGGCCTTTACTTTTTTTTGAAAAACTTATTTTTCGGAAAGTTTTTTTTTTAATTAATCTACATAAAAATGACCTATTTTGCAAAAACAGAAAAAAGAAATGTTTACAGCTAAAAGTTAGTAGCTTTATAAAGCGCTATATACTCATATTGAACGACCTAGGCAAATGCAATTCGTCATTCAAATACTTGCAACTGATGGCCAAATTGTTTTGTAAATATTTCTTGTGTGTTCGATTTTTCATAAAGAATACTAATAATTTATATTTATTAGGCGGCTCTCGTTTTAGAGCATCCAAGGGGCGTGGCTTCATTTCGGATAATGTTGTTTCATCCTTTCTGACTTTATCTTTATGATTAAAAGTATTTTTTAACCAAAGTAACATTTATCGAGAAAATCCGTCTATAATGATTGGTTTTTAAATATTTAGCATTGGCTCATGTTAGCCTACATAAACTGGGCCCCTATTTTATTGTATTTGAAACTTCAGAAAAAACTAATTTTTCGAAAAGAACTTTTTGGTTAAAATATACTCAATTTTCTTGAAGCATACAAATAAGCTGCAACGGATAATTTAAATTCCAAAATCTCTCCATCAGTACCACTAAGGTAGTATTGCGATACCCCGCAGACAATATCCTAAACTGCTCCTGAAACACCCTATAAGCCCTTAAACAGATAGAATCATGATTTTTATATATTTAATATTATCAAGAGTTCCTCCGCATACCGTTATTATGAAAAGAGTCACTGAAAAATTGCACAATATTTCTTTCTTTTTCTTACATAGAGAGCACAGCAATGAAAGATGCTGCCTCTTTTATCACATTCTTAAAATTTTATTAGTTATTCATATTTACATAAAATTTATGTAACTTATTAGCCACTGATATTTAAATGTTCCGTCTTTTTGTGTTAAAACTGACAAATGCTTACATGCACTTCTTGTTAATACTATGCATACAAATTTAATGAAAAAAGTTATATAATTTTTATGTTCACCACGATATTTTAAAGCTTGTTAAAGCTTAAGAGACCATATTCTCAGTGAAGCTGCAGTAGCTTTAAAATGACATGATACACAACATCTGTTTTGGAGAAGAAAAACTGAAAGCAAACTAATGGGCTTTTGATTATTATTAATGAACAATTGTTTATACATGGCGCATTTTTTATCTGACGTTCGAGATAAAATAAACAGAATTTGATACAAAAGGTTTAAACTCCAAATACTTCAGCATTTGAGAAAAGGGAATTTTACAAAAAAAAGAAAAAAAAAGAAACTTCTAGACTTGTGCATCAAATGTGGTATGAGCCAGTAAGTCAATTCTGTTTTCTTTTTTTATACTTTGGTTATAAATATCACTTTGACCAAAAGTATCGCGGCACCTATACAAGTCCAGTCAAAAAAAAAAAAAAAATAATGAAAATTAGAAAGATTTACCTAGCCTCAATCCTCCAGGGTTCATAGCACTTTTATCTCCAGGGCAAGTATTTTTATTGGCTGTTATAGACACTTTATTGCATACCGTTTCCACCCTGGCACCATCTAATCCACGAGGTCTCAGATCAACAAGAACTAGGTGATTGTCCGTTCCACCTGAGACAAGAGTAAAACCGCTTTCTATTAAAGATTTTGCCATGGTTTTCGCGTTTTTTAAAACCTGTTGTTGATATGCTTTGAATTCTTGAGTGGCAGCCTGTAAAAAGAGAAAAGACAAATCATAAAGAGGATGATTAAACAATAGCAATCTGGTGGTAATGAAAATCTAATATTAAACAAAAACTCTGTGATTATACAACCTGATAATAATCCCTACAGATAACAGCAGGAAAAGGCCTCTATGAAACTAAATTTTCTAAATCCATTAACCTAATGAAAAAACTCTAAAGAAACCTAAAGAAAGTTGAAATATAGGATTTTTGGTAATTGACACATGGAATTATTATAGAGCCAAATTAATGAAAGCCAAAATGTTCTTACAGAAGACGAAATTGAATCCCATAAATCATTGTCTTTTTGACCCTCTATACATATTTAATATATGCATTCAATTTAATGTTGGTTTCTATGGCGGTACGTATATTCATTACCGTTCATTGGTATTGGCTTTCACTGCTTTTATTGCTACTGCATTTTTGGGCTTTGCTTGATGTTAAAATACGTTCGTATTTTGGCTTTGTGACTTCGGGAGGCCTAGTTGCCCTCCAATTTTTTTGGTCACTTAAAAAGGGCACTAGAGCTTCTAATTTTCGTTCGAACGAGCCCTCTCACGATATTCTAGGACCACTGGATCGGTACGATCACCCCTGGGATAAACAAAAGAAAAAAAAATAAAATAAAAAATAAACACGCATCCGTGATCATTCTTCTGGAAAAAAATACAAAATTCCACACTGTTGCAGATAGGGCCTTGAAACCTCTACTATAGGGTTTTCTGTTACGCTGAATCTGATGGTGTGATTTTCATTAAGATTCTATCACTTTTAGGGGGTGTTTCCCCCTTTTTTCGAAAATAAGGCAAATTTTTACAGGCTCGTAACTTTTGATAGGTAAGACTAAATTTGATGAAACTTGTATATTTGAATTCCGTTTTTTAGATTTTCGGTTACTACTGAGCCGGGTCGCTCCTTATTCACAGTTCGTTACAACGAAGGCTTTGATAATTACTTGCCTGTTTTAATGCCACTGCAACGCCGCCAATAGCATGATTGTGGGGTCCACCTTGCAGCGCTGGAAACACAGCCTGATTCACTTTCGTTTCAAGGTCATACATTATTTGTTTTCCGGACTTATCCACACTTCGGACACCCTTTCTGAAGAAAGCCATACCTGATCTACGGAAGGAAAGCAATAAATCTAATTGCAACAAGATAACAGACTGACAAATAACAGGGATGCAAGGGAAATCCTGCAGTAAGGCTTCTGAGCTGGTAAAGACTTTGGCTACTTTTTCAAGTGTGAAAGGCCCCTCAGAAATCAGACAATTGAAGTAATTCTTAAACAGAAAAGCCGCAGTTGAGTCAGAAGCAATACAGAATAATTGAAAAAACGAACATATTAGGTTCAGGAGAGAAGTCAAGAAGTCTTCTAACGAGACACGACGCAAAAATATATTAAAAGGGACCTGACAATTCTGTAAAGGGGGCAAATTCGAGAAAACACCAAAATGAGCAGCTTAAAACGAACTAACGTGGAATTGTAGCACTGTTAAATCTTAACATTTAAGGGAGTGGCGCATAACCAAAACCAAACTACCTCTCTACATACTTGCTTGCTCTTGATGGGAAGGCATATATCACAAATCTAAAAAAAAAAAAAAAAAAAAAAAAAAAAAAAAATATGGCTCCATATTTGATAAAGTACGGGTGCTGCAAGAGGAAGGGACGTGTAACCGCGGAGCATCCCCACCCCAGGTGTCAAGATTTCAATAGTTTTCGCATGGTATCCCGCAACTGTCTGTATATATATTTTTTTATCTAGAATCCCACCCCTCCCCAGAAATAAGTTCCTGGATTCAAGCCTTGTAAAGTAAATGGTCACCATATAATTTTTGTTACATGTAGTTGGAGATTTTCCAAGTTATATTTTATAGACTTAGAACAGGAGTGCACGAGTCGATTGGAACGGCAAAAAGTTCCCGGGGAGAAAAAGAAGAATTGAACAAGTGGTTCTCATTGCAAATAAAAAAAAAAGACTTGAGCAGTAAGACTATAAAGTATCCCTTGCGACTAAAAGTGAACTCAATTTTAGCAATCTTTTACCACAACCAAGGAGTTGTATATGGATGGTTTTTTTTCCTTTTTTTTAAATTTGATTAAATAACTGTGCTACTTGAGGATAAAAAACAAATTAAAAATAAATAAATTTGTCTAGATCGTCCTCCTTAAAATTACATAAAAAATTAATTTTTTAATTTTCCAAATTAGAAAGATTTAAACCCCAAGTTCCCTTAAAAAGACAGCCTTGGGGACTATGGAGGCCATAATTATACAAATATTCAAAAGATCAAAGCGACTTACCTTGCACCTCGGAGAGTCTTATGCGTTGTGGTCGTAACTAAGTCAGCATAGTCAAAAGGCGATGGTATAACACCCCCAGCAACAAGACCGCTTATATGGGCCATGTCTGCGAGGAATAGGGCTTTCACGTCGTCACATATCTAGAAATGATATATATGTGTTATTGTGAATGTTTGAAATCTGGTTAATGTCGACATCCACCGGTGAATGTCCGTCTAGAATTCCTTTTTTTCTGTTTGGATTCAATTAGCTTTGTGAATCAGCTTTTTCAGTCTTATGCAAGCTTTGATGGTAAAAAGTTAGTTAGGTTAGGTTGGGTTAGATATTAAATCTCAGAAATGGGTTAAAAACCTAACCTGTCACCATCAAACTTGTACAAAACTCAAAAGCAACGCTGACTAAACCCAAGTGAAAAAAAAAGGTATTTGGGACATTCACCGGTGAATGTCGACATTCACCAATTTCGGACATTCACGGTAACATATGCATCAGAAATCTTATGACCAATACCTATGAAATATTAAATATAGATGGCATTGTATAGCTCCATACTCAGGCAAGATATCAAAATTGCGATTTTGTTTTTCTTCTTTAAACTATGAGAGCCTACTGTTATTAGTTAGATTTCAATCACAGATAGACATGTTGAAAGCGAAAAATAATCTATTAAAACCAAAAAGAAAGACGATTTTCTTATTTTTTATCTCCTACCCTGTAAACTATTCATTGACTACACAAAGTATGTATAAACGTAAACAAGAAAAAACGAAAAGTCTCAAACCTCCAGACGGGCTTTCACTGAAACCATTTTGTGTTGTTCAAAAAGAGTAAAAATGGATTATTAAACTGTTTAGAGCAAAATCTTGTGCTGAAACTGATTTTTCAGCCAGAATTTGCACCTTAGCACTAAATGTCATCAAACTGTCAATTTTTAATTTTCGTTTATCTCACATGGCAAAGTTGATTGAATAGATAGTTTAGAGATAGAATTAATTGAAGACCCTCTTGGGGTAAACTAGTTTCATTCCAATGAACCAATAGATACATTGTGGTTTTACCATATTTTTATCCATTCTTTACAAAGAATTGCTCCAAGAATTGTTCACCATATTTTTAAACCGAAGGTATTTGTCTCCAACATTTAGTTGTAAGGTCTGCTGAAAAAAAAGAAAAAAAGAAATGTTTTCCTTGTCGTATCTAAAGAGGCATATTGAAGGTTCTTCTTGGCCGATGTAATGTCATGGAAAATAAAAGGGGCCCAGATTTCTTTTCCTTTTCTTTAGTTGGAATCACAAGAAAAACCCTATTATACGTTGCTCATTGCATTTAAATTATTATATTGAAATTCGTGAGTCATTGGATCTACCTTCTTTATTCTAGAGCAGATGATTCACATTTAGTTCCGTGCATATCACAATGTTATTTATGATTGTCTTACTGACTGAGGAGTAGCATTGATATCTTCTAGAATGGCTCCTTTGAATCCCTGGTCTGCAAATTCCTTCCAGACATTCTGTCGTTGAAGTAGCAGTAATAGAAACACATGAAAGGCCAAGTTCTGGGACACTGGGTGTCCACCTGAATCCCTCACGGAGCTGTTATCGCCTATGGTTGTCTGCCATGTAGGCCTTCAGAGTTCCATTTGAGTAAGGCTCGGGACAATTTTCAGGTGCAAAAGCTTTCTGGACCCAAAGCTACATTATAGGCAAGAGGTACTATAACTTTCCAGCAAGTGTTATAGGATTTAGTGGGACACTGGCTCTTCTTACATGCACCAAGCAGAGTTTCTTAAGTATCTTGGAATATTTTCGGTTACTGGATTGACGTTCTTCACAGTACCGTAATTTCTCAAAGTGTATCAGCCATTTCTAAATTCTGGTTTTGCAGGGGGCTTCTCGCATTTCAGCTGTTACACAAGTTTGTCCTTAGCATTTTTAATGAACCTGTCGTATAGTAGTATTCATAGAGGCAAAGTTCCGTACAGGAAATCCGATTATGTCCAGAGGCACATTTAGAAACTCAACAAAGAAGATGTAACAAAATGTTTTCGAGGCCCTCTTTTTCTAGTCACCCCGAATTATTAAGCCTTAGGAACAACCAAGTCATATACTACGCATTTCCTTTCACCAGTGATGACTGGTTTAAAGAGACATATGTTGTGGTTAATCCGATTTTTATTTCACTTCTTTCTTCTTTATTTTTTTCTGCGAAAATAAATAATGGTATGATCTACGAACCATATACGGGTAGTGTTTAAGTTCCATACAACGTAAAAAATTGATTGGTTTATGTCAAAACTAGTTAGAAATCAACTTAACATGAAACCAATCCCCAAAGAGTATCGACGTCAAAGGAAATGTCTCACACTATATTGCCTTGACAAGTGATTTAATGAGACATAACCAAGCTTTATAGTGCACAAATAGCTGAAGAGACTGCAACGCCAGCGGACCTGGGTCACGCAATTTGGATTAAAAATTGAACAAGCAGTGTTGCTTCCAATTCTGCCGTATATCTTCCCTTATAAGAGAAAAAAACACACAAAGGATGTTCTGCCAAAAACTTTTGACCTAACCATATGATAAATTAAAACCTTCTCGTCTTTAATCTGTCAAAATTTTTCAAGGGTATTTCAAAAAAATCATTTCAACAGATACTTCTTGACCTCGACGGCACCTTGAGAAAAAACCGCTGAATGGAAAGAATAGTAACTTTTTAATGTCCATACATAGCCTACCAGGTAATTCTGTGAATTTTTAACTTAGCTTCCTTTTGGAAAAGTTCCGTTAGTTTTTTTTTTAACACTCCTTGCAATATTTTCGTTTTTCCTTTAAGCCTTACTAAAAAACTTTATGGGTAAGCCGGGCCAAAGTAATAATTAATATAAAATGGAAGTAAGCGTATCAAGTTTCATTTGATACGCAATAAACCCGTAACTTCCGTCCCCCTAGATCTGCCTTTGGAACGAATCAAAGTACACATTGCTTTCGAGCGACAAAAACAACCAATAATTTAGAAGGAAAAAGACCCGCATAATGTTTCGTACTACTGAAAATAAATTAGTATACTAACTGTCCTGATCGATGAAAACAATTTGAAGATTAACAATAGAATATACATAAACTCATGAACTCGGCAATCGCTGATTCTAAAACCACAATCAACACCCGTTTCTTAGCCGTGAAGTCTTAAACTGAATAATTTCAATCATAAAATAGTTAAAAGGCTATGAGGATACGCTTGATAAATTCTTAAATGTCGCTAGCAACTTAATGGAGCATTTCGATGCCACGTTTTTTTTGCGGAATGAATTGTTCAAAGTCTAAGAGATAGACTTAAAAGCTATGGAAGCTCCAACTTTTTTTTACTTCTTCTCTAGGAGCTTTAAGTTTTAATTTTCTGCTTCATGGTTATAGTTTAATATTTTCGTGCCGAAGATTTTTTATTGTAAAATTCTCTTTGACTTATATTGTTTCACGTTTTGATTTCTTATTGTTGTTAATTCGGCTTTTATGGCTTATAACAGTTGTTTGTCAATTTACGTTTTATCTTGTTGGATAGTAGTTTGAGCACCTGAATTTGAGTAGCCTCCAATGGTGTCCGATTTGGTGCATTCCAAGCATGAATAATATTAGTACGTTTGCCTATATAGACAAAAGATTGTATCAATCAGAGAATAAATTGATTCGAAAAAATCTCAATGTTTAAATGATAAAATTCAATTGTCGATATAATAATTTTATCCGTATACACCGTATATGTCATCTCAAAATCTCTTATATTTAATTTGTTTCTACAGTGTTGTCTTTTCAACCAATTCAATTAAGATTTTTTATTGTTGCTTGTAAAGCATAGAGAATTTGATAGAACATCACAGGAAAAAATCAAAAGTTGAAATAAAATAAAAATAACATTACTTCTCTGAATCTCTTATAATCGATAAGACGAGAATAAGCTGATGTACCGGCAATGATAAGTTTTGGCTTGAAAAGCTTTGCAGACTCATGAAGCTTGTCGTAATCAATGAGACCAGTCTGAGAATGGATTTTGTATGGCATGGACTCAAAGTACACAGATGTTGCTGACACTCTCTTGGTCTCCGTCATAAATCCATGCGTCAAACTAAATGAGAAATTAGTGTGACGTTAAAACCCCAGAAGAAAATAAGTTGAACCTAAATGGAGAAGTGATGAGATGGAGTGAAGGCCTTTTTTAAGGGACGTAAGATAGTACTTTAATCAGAACAGAAAAGAGATCGGGAAAATATTCTACGAGGATGATATTATCCATTTAGCCTTGAGGGTTATCATGCAGATAGCTCATTTAAAATAGATACTTCATAGATAGATTTGAGTAAAAACGGTGGACATGTTACACTTTGTTGAAACAAGGATCCTGCTATTTCTTTGGTCTTCATAGTTAGATGGTCAGGGCTGATTTTTTTTTTCCCCCGACTACAAAACATGCTACCATTGTCATTCATAAACTTCTATTTGGATATCAAGTGGCATATTTAGGGGGGCGGAAGGTCCACCCCTTCCCACCTAAACTCCAAAAAAATTATTATGAGTTTGATTCCTTGCTTTCAGCAGTCCACTTTATTGTTTGTTGTCTACTTCAATAATATATTGGGGCAAAATTTCACCCCTTTACAAATATTTTTTTGCCTTCGTATATCTGTTTGGATCCTACATTTATAAAATCTCTCTCGCAGTATAGGCCGAGAGTTGTCATTCCCTTAGCCATTCCATCTCTTTGCCCGAGTCTCTGGCAACTGTTTTTTCATACTTATTGGGATTACGTTTGATAAGGTTCAAAGCTGCGTAAGCTTCGTTGCTAGTAATTGACTAGATGTGACTCGGTGATAAATAGAAAGAAAGAGCAATATATATATTGACAGATCGCCTTGTGAAAGCAAGAATGTCGTAACCGCATTTTTTTAAATTCCGAGAAAAAGGCAATTGAAAAAATCAGTTTTGTGGAGATGACCGTATGACAGAAAGAAAAACAAATGAAACGCCAGTTTAAAGTCCCTAGTCAGGGAGACCTCTTGGTAGAATTTTCGTCCTGTTGGATAAGATTTACTAGGTCAAAATGTCGAACAAAAAACAGATACGACATTTTAGCCCGCCCTTTTTTGCTGCTAAAGTAGTTACGACAAAAGTGCAGACAGTGCTTGGGTTCCTTTTCCATTTTGTTACAACAATTCATCAACAAGGTTTTCTCAGGAATAGGCAAGCCTTATTTTAGAGCCCACACGTGGCGTTTTTACCTTTTTGTACTACTTTGGTCGTTTAAACTGAATGTGATACAAAGTGATTATAATACAACTTTAGAAATTTCGACTACTTGGTAAAAAAAAGCAAGGTAGCCTTACTAATTGGGTCTTTACTGACAATGTACTACAGTGGGTGGGTGGTTGTTTTCTTGACTCATGCTTACAAAAACACACTTGTAGCACACCAAATTTAGAGGAGACATAAACCTGTAGGCTGATTGCAAATCTTTGATTTTTTCATTAGGAATAACAAGTTTGAAATCAAACAGCTTTGAGACAACAAGAAACTCAACCACTTTTGCAAAAAAAAGTGTCTCTCATTGCCTTAAGTTTACCCTAGATAGCAACGTTTACCTCAGAGATTGACTCGTCAGAAAACGACAGTTTGTAACCGACTCTTTTCGAGTAGCCTTGTTTAAATTGCAGTTGTTTAACTTTGGAAAATGGAACATTAGCGTATTTATAGATCTTGGAGGCCTGCTGGAAATCTAGCATTTTATTCATTTGATGAACAAACTTTGTTTAGTTGATGTCGTAACTGACCGGAGGTTAATCATCCCGTCAGTTACACTTTCCGCTTTCACAAAAGTGAAAAACATGCACTTACGATGAAGTTGAATTTTTTATTTACTCAGCAGGGAGGCAGCGCACAACAAAACGAACTACACCATTCGAAAGTTTATAAAATATAAGTCTGATAGGATTCCTAACTCAATTTTGACTAGGGGTGTCAGTTATGACATTCTTGCTTTCACAAGGCGAGATATAAAAATGACAAAACAAAACTGTCAACAATCTCCGTCATTTTTTTTTTAAAAAGAGTGCGTGTAGTCGATGAGGATGTTTTAATTCTTACTGTTCCAGTTACTGAGGCAAGAGTAGAAGGTACTCGTACAATTCCATTCCTGGCAAAAGCATTGCAATCAGAGGGATTATCCATAAATGGTCCTTTTATCGCAGCTTTATACCCCATTTCCCTTTTTTTCACGTTTTTAAATGCCCGAGAAAGACTTGACATCAAGAATGGAACAGATTAGCCCCATAACAGCATTGCATTTACGCTAATCATCCAGATCATTCTTCTACTGGAAGAAGATCTGCAATCATTGTCAACACTGTTAGCCAACATGAAAACCTCAACATCGCTTTAAATGCCTTATTTCACTTCAAGTTTTAATTGAATAGTTGACTTCTAAATGCTAATCTCAGTAATACAATACATTTCTTTATTACCTTAGAGAAGTTCCGAAATTTTTAGAACTTTTTTGTAGTTATAAAGCAGCCACCATAAGTCCTTAGCTCTGTCGGAGAAGCTGGAGTTTTTATTCACTTGCCAGCTTTAGGAAATGAATTCATTGTCTAAATTGTCTTTTTTCCCAAATTAAAATACATATAAAATTGAGGGTTCTTCAATTTCTTGGGAAAGGTGGGGTGAAATGAAGACGAATACACGAAATAGAGTTACAATGGCTGCTTTATAACTACCAACTCTGTAATATCATAACTCAAAATGAAAAAAACGCAAGATTGATTCTCGTTTTTGCCGACAATATGTGCCATAAACTATTTGCTAAATAGGATTTTCGATGCGCCAAGGCAGCAAGAACGGATTGTCAGACAGTAATAGTTGCGTTTTTTGTCCCATATCTTCTGAAGACTTGGATCATTTTCCCGCTTTTTGAACCAACTCCTTTCCAGCAACGAAAGGAAAACGGCAACTCTGAGGTCAATTCTCCAATCTGCTCTTAGAATTAGCGTAGTCTCATAATAAGCTGGACCCCCCACCGAACGAAAATCCTAAATACGCCTCTGTAGATACCAAAAAGCCCCATGTACGTATAATTTTATTTTCAGTATATTTTAATGATGAACACTTCGGATTGTCCTTAAACATTAATCTTCCAAAATCAACATGGTGTTTCCTATATTTTCACCGACCCAAAGAATCATACGCATGCGCATGTGTGAGAAACTTTCTTTAGTTTTTTTTTATAATAATTTTAAAAGGTTTTCATTTTAATCGATAGTAGATACCGTATAGTAGATACTCCAATAGTAAACACCGTATATTAGTATGCCTATTTTTATATATATATATATATATATATATATATATATATATATATATATATATATATATATATATATATATATATATATATATATAATCAGTAAAAAAATCAGTTACAAACGCTTCTGACAAGACGAGTATCCCGCCGGCGGAAAGTTGGCCAAAATTCATCGAAAGCAAGGTGACAGAAAGAGAGGAAACGGATAGCCTGAGTTGGTGGGTGGTCGGCGAAAACCTTGCGAAATTCCCTCTAAGGGAAAAAGATTACAAACTACTGCAGCCTTTCACAGGTGAGGAAATATGGAATTCGCTAAAGAAGATGAGAGGGACCTCAGCACCAGGAGTTGATGGCATCCCAACAAGGCTCTGGAAGTGGTCTAGGGTATATTTGTTGCCTTTGTTATCAACGTTATTTTCAAGTGTCCTTAGCAAGTTGGTTTGGCCTCAACAGTGGAATATTTCAATAGTTTTACTACTTTTTAAAAAGGGAGACCGAGCATTGCATAAGAATTATAGAGGGATTCATTTAGGAAATAGCCTTAGTAAATTATTTTATAAAGTGTTAGTGGCTAGATTAGATAGTTGGCTTAAAGAATCAAATAAGTTAATAGAAATTCAGGTAGGGTTTCGAGAGGATTAAAGTGGGGTAGATCAGATATTTATTTTGTATGGGCTTATTAGGAAGTATATGAGGAAAAAGGATGGTAGGCTATACGCAGCTTTTTTGGACCTGCGAGGTGCGTTCGATGAAGTTTCACGAGATTTGTTAGTAGAAGGACTTATATAGTTAGGGCTGCCGAGACGTTTTGTAGGATTGGTTGTTAAAATGTATTTGGTGGTTAGAATGGTATATAAGGTAGGAAAGTCTTACTCTAGGGCAATTGTCAGTAGGTTAGAGGTTAAACAAGGTTGTACAATTTCACCTAGGTTGTTTTCCCTGTATCTTAATGATATAGAAGAATATACGGTAGGGCAGGGAGCCCCAACTCTAAATCTATCTGCAATGCAGGTGTTCGCTCTGTTATTTGCGGATGATATAGTATTGGTGGCTAAAGATGGGCCTGACCTTCAAAAACTGCTAGGAATGGTGTCCTCATACCTAGATGAGAAGCGTTTGGTCCTAAATGTCACAAATTCAGTAGTTATGGTATTTCGACAACATGGAAATATAGAGGAAAGGTTTAGTGTAGGAGCAGAAGTGCTTAAAGTAGTTGAAGATTTTGTTTATTCAGGATGCAAGTTTACTTCAAATGGTAGGTGGAAAGGGCAAATTGATTATGTAGCTAGTAAAGATATTAGGGCTATATGGCTAGTTTTAAAGAGTAGTGTTTTGAAAGTAGGCCTGACAGACCTTAGGCTTCAGAAAAGGATATTCCAGACTAAGCTAGCTTCCGTAATGTCTTTTGCAGCAGAGGTGTGGGGTATGGAGAAGGCTGATAAGGTAGACCGGTTACAGTTGATGTATTTTAAGCGGTTAATGGGGGTTAGTGATAAGTTTAATCATGTAGTATTAAAAGGTGATTTAGGTTTGTTATCATTAAGGGTGGGAAGGTTAGTGCGGATAGTAAATTATTGGGAAAGGATTATAAATCTGCCTAGTAGGAGGCTAGTGAAGAATGCATATGAGGAGATGCTAGTAGATGGCAGGAAAAGTTCTTGGCCAAACCGGGTTAAAGAGACTATTGATAGATGTGGTTTTAGTGAGTATTGGAATGAGGGGAAGGGGCTAGGTGTGGAAGTGGGGCTACTTGCAAAAAAGTAAAGGATAGACTAATAGAGCAGGAAATTCAAAGGTGGCAGAATCAGAAATCATCCTCGGCGTCCCTGGGGCTGTATGGGCTGGCAAAGAAGGTTTGGGGGGAGGAAGTTTACTTTAAAGCGGGAATGAGTAGTGAGGATTTCAGATGGGTAATTTCGGTTCGTGGTAATTTTTTGGGTATTGGAGAAAGGAGGAAATATATTGGGAATTATAGGATTAAAAATGGTCCTTACCAGTGTCCTATGTGTGGAGAGGAGGAAGATCTTATCCATTTTATGGGTACATGCCAAGAGTTAAGAAATTTGAGGAGGGAAGTGTTTTCAACAGATATTGGAGGGTTGGATTGGCTTGAAAAAAATTTGAAAAGTAGAAATTTTGATGATTTTAGAAGGTTGGGTAAATTTGTAAGAGTGGGTATCGCACATAGAGAAATTTTTTTGATGAATTTTGAGTAATTTATTGTGTGTTTTTTTTTTTGTATTTATTTTTGTTTTGTTATTTTGCCATGGCCCGAAAAGACTTTTGTTGCAATAAATATCTATCTATCTATCTATCTATATATATATATATATATATATATATATATATATATATATATATATATATATATATATATATATATATATATATATATATATATATATATATATATATATATATATATATATATTAAACTGTATATATATCTAGATCGTACGCAATATTCTTTTTCGGGTGTGTGGGGTGGTAGAGTAGGATTGGATAAACTCAAAAAATTCACTTGCATAAGAAGTGCCCTAGCATTTGGAGAATTTTGAATTTCGAGAGGAGGGAGGGGGAGGGCGGGCCTAAAGGCCCTCCCCCTGCGTTCGTCCCTTATGTCTGTATAAGTATATACAGAGTATATGTCTCCATTACATTGACATCATATTAGTATATATAACATCCAAATTCAGAAATTCAGAAGTTTTGGCCTCATTATATCTTTATGATCGATCAGTTTGCAATTTACTAAAGAAATTCCATGCTCTGTTTTCTCTTCACATGTGGAGGTCCTTAAGAGCGAAGATATTATCCCAAAAGCATAGTTAAAGATGATATCTAAATATCAGTTTTCAAATACTCTTTCTGGGGAAACAAGATACAAGGGGCTATATGAACCGGACTTTAAAGCTCTTAGAAATAAAGAAGAAAAAATAGTATTGAGCGTTGAAGTTTTCATGGAGGAAGAGACATCAATTTATCTAAGCCAAAACTCCTTTACTACTTTGATGAAAACTTGTTTGCTCAAATATATATAATTCTGACACACAACATAAATAGATACAAAATTTGACGATAATTCAGTCAGCCGGATAAATAAACTGCTTTAACATTCATGAAAATCAGACATTTTTTTCTTCAGCCAGGGCTATATTTTTTACTTTGATTTCTATGCTCAGCATGAACTAAATGGATATTATAATATTTACCGACATAAACACAGTCATTTGAGTAATTTACTTTATTCAACTCAGTAAGCTTATTTAATCTTCCCAGCCCGTGTTCTATATTTTTTTTTACCATTCACTGTGTAAAATCTATTCCATTAGCTTTGGTACAAACTAATTGCGTAGTCTATTATTATTATTCATTGAAAAGCCCGTTATACAGTAACACAGCAAATACGGAGGCAAAGAGAAACAATAAAATAAAAATAAAACTTAATATCAAATAATTATACACTGCTCTAACATAAACAAAAATTAATAACAACATCATAAATACGTTCTATACGGTTCTAGGTGTTTACCCCCCCCCCCTGGAAAATACCCCCCGGGGAAAATAAGGTTTTCCAAATTTGAGATTTTTACTCGAGAGTTATTTTTTTTTTTATTTCCGTAGGGGGAATGAAGATTGGTACTTGTATATTATTCGCCACTCATTCAAGTTTACGCTGTGTAAAATTCGAGTTTTTTTCGTTAGTTTCTTCGTTACTTTAGAAATAAATTTGGGCTATAGATTTGCACATTAGGGGGGGGAGGTAAAGTATAGCCGGTCTGCATGCAAAATGTCTGAACCACAGAGGACCAAGAGTCACAGATGGGACGGGGATGTTTCACGCCATTTGAAAAGGAGGAAATTACACTGTCCAGTGTTAGATTTAAGACCGATGTTTAGTTACTCATCATGCTGGTTTTTAAAAATTTCAGAGAGTCGTTGAGTAGTTCGGCTGATATCAAGAATACCATCAGCATAAGAGACAAAAGAAGCATTGATACCATTGGAAATGCAGGATGGTGGACATGTTCTCGGGAATCAACGACATAATTGTTAAATAGAAAGGGAGAAGAAATTGCACCATGGCGGGCTTCTATTCAAGCAGGGATTCTTCTAGCTCGGGAAATCAGCTCCTTAGATTTTGAAAGAGAGATCTTAAGACGGATTTGAAGGCGAAAATACATATCACGAAAAGCCTCAATGGTATAGCATTTACAACCCTTTTAGCAGTAGGAAGGAGCATTGCCACATGGATAAGGGAGTCGAAAGCTCGACTGAAATCAAGCCCTTTAAGAAACAGGGAAAATACCTGAAGCATCAGATTCAATGAGCAAGTTGGCAACAACAGAAAGGGCCTCGGGACAACCGAATTCAATGCTGAACGCCAAACTGATGAGGAGGAGCACCACACTTAGTCTCAAGCTCATCTATAACGACTAATTCGTATAGTGTGCACATAGTCGTTGAACCGGTAATAGGCAGAAAAAAAGTGCCCTTCTTGGGAATACGTGTAACATCACCAATACAGAATGACGAAGGTACAATATCTCGGGTAAGGATCATCAATGTGAGCAATGTTAGATGCTGTACAAGGAAGGGACTACCATGATTAATATGCAAACCACAAACCCCATTAATACTGGACGACAACTTTGACTTCAGCCTCTTAACTGCTGATTCAACTACAGATGCCATAACCACAATATCGTCATATGGACACTCTGCCCTATTTAATAACTCTATAAGATCATACTCAAATTATGACTCAAGCAAGGGATCTGGTGAAGAGAAATCAGCTGCATAATAATTATACCATTAAGAATCAGGTATATCAGAAGCAGAAACTAAGGGGAAACTATGCTTTACTAAATTCTTTTAATTTTTGTTTTGGTCATTTTATGTACGACACAATTTTTTTGTCTATTATTAACAGTTTCTAAGATTAGTTTGATGTCAGGTTCTTTGTATTTTTTTCTTCTCTTTTTCAACTGATATAACAAGAGGATTGGCTCAACTAGAGCTTGTACTAGACTTTTAGAAATAAGTATTATCCTAGCGTTCTCAGAGACAATGTATTCCAGTTACAGTATTATTTCAGAAAACCTATAACTATTCCATTTTGTTGGCTAGGAGCCTAACTTTGGAATGGAACCTCCTCGAGAATAAATATGTGTGACATATCACCTAATTCTACTAAACAATGTTTTACTGGTCAAAAATTCCTTTGGACTTAGGCGACCGGAGAAAAGCGGTAAACGTCCTTACGGACTGAATAGATGGACAGTCAACGGTAAGCGGACGGTGGAGCAGGGGGATATACTAGCTTTAACGTCACTGTTATTCGATTTTTTAGACAAGAATCCTTCTTCGTAGCCAGGATGTGAAGATCCATTACAGAAGTAGAGCTATAACAAAAGTAAAGGATTCAAATTTAGTTGTTTAATTCAATTTGCTTATATACTGCAAAAGTTACTCTTCTGTACACCCGAGTCACTTTAATGCTAAATGGTTTTTTCTATAGACTCAGTTTACATTCCTCAGATTCCCATGCAAAAAAAGCTAAACTGAGTTTCAATTTCCGAGACAAAAAAGATAGGATTAGTTTTCCTTTCAGAATACTATGTCTTCAGGTTTATACCTTCAAGTCCCCTTTTCACTTGGAAATGTTCTGTGGTTTCCTGAGAAGTAAAATTAAGAATTTGCCCTACAATCTTGTCTTGAATTTATAGACTCCGTTTGGCGGTAGAACGAGACGATTTCTTGGAACGCAAGCGACATTTTCAGAGAGCGTAGATCGAGGGAAACAACCATCAAAGTAAAATGTGCCTATCAAAAATTGTTATTTCGATGTTAGTTTTTATCTATGAGGTAGAAAAAAAACTTTTGCACATGACATGAAATTTGAAGTAGCTTCAATAGCAACTTGGTTCAATTGCGATGTTGCTGCATTTAAATTGATTTCCCACAAATCAAATGCGTTAGTAAAGGTAATGGTATTAATAAACAGTAGATCCAAAATATTCTATCCCATGACGACACAATGAAAATAACTGACTTAAACGTCTCTTGCAGCTATTGCAGATAATGAATATGGTAAAAGCTCCAGAGAAACAGATTGTTTACCTGCAAAGCTTTTCCCTCAGAAACTTGTTGCTCTTTTAACTGGCTCTAAATTCCACACAGGAACCAATCAGATTTTAAAAAGGTGAGCTATTGGCTTTCCCTTTTGGTATACGATTCAGTATTAATGAATACCTCCTTTATTTTTACCTTGTCTATCCATATATTCTGCATTGTAGT
>NC_142794.1:63872019-63931119 GCF_049724085.1 Artemia sp. Qi Xiang Cuo
CGGCCTCTATGCTCGTGAACGATGTAAAATTGGGGTCGGCAATAATTCGTGCACACTCTAGAGGGTCAGTCACGACGTCGCAGCGAGATATATTACGTAAGCTTTCACATATTTTGTCAAACGCTGAATTTAGGATAAGCTTATACAAGTCCGTCACCACCTTTGAATTTGCCTTAGAGCGTTTATCGACAAAGGTTTCAATAAATGTTTTCAAGTAGGGTTGCTGATTGAAATTTAGGACCCAGTGTATTTTTGTGTTATTGAAACAGTTGCTCAACATACAGTGCAAGATCACATGGTGAACAACGATATTAACTTGATGGTCCAAATAAGCACTCAGTTTATTTTTGGAGGGGGTCCAGAGCATCCCCATATCCTCAACCAATGAATCATTGTATGGGCTCAGAGAGTCTCTGCTCACCGACCGAGTGATACAAGGAAAGACTAAATCTTTGAATGAGTCGTGAAGCGCCAGCGGAATGTGACCATCAACTTCAAAGAACCATCCTTGTGGACCATTGTCCTCGACGGTGGTAATGTCAGGGAACTCACAAGGATTCTCAAGCCATTGATAGTCCCCACACGGCAAAGAGTAGTGTGACATTGCCGAGGGGTACAACGAGTTCATGTCCAAGAACACTGCATTTGATTTTACACCGGTGCTTTGTCCGCTCAGATCGGTTGATAAGACGCGGTCCCCATGAAAAATGTACCCTCCCCTCATTGAATGCTCTACAAAACGGTGCTGATTTACGTCAGTGATTAGACCTATTTCCTCCCTACTTATTTTTAAAATTAAATCCATCACTAAATGGGGTGTAGAAAAATAATAGCCTATATCTAACCCGAACTCTGAATACATCTGGTCTGTGTTCTTACAGATTATATCCAACAGAGTTAGAACGTCACTGGCCAAGTATAGTCTACAATAATCCCACCCATTTTTACAATCCCCCTTGGACCACACCTTCTTGGCAAACTCATACTCCTCGGCTGTATATTAACTGTTGGTCAGTGAATTGTAAAAAGCTTCAATTGGAGGTAGTTTCTCCTCACTTAAGCGTGCACCAGAACAGTAATAATCGTATGCAGAGATACCTTTGCAGGTCAACAAGTCATACATTTCACTGTCTGGAAAGTGCTGTTTAAGCAAGGGAAAGCTATCAAAATTTTCACTTTTTTGCACTTTAAGCAATTGACTCAATTCCTTGGGGAAAAAACTAAAGGAATATAAAAAACTGATTTTATTACAACACGTATGTCCATTATACACTGCCTGCTATTTCAGCTCGAGAAGCAATAACTTCTCGGCTGATTTGGGGCTAATGTTATAGGTAGATGAACTCTTTCCCTATGGACAATCTACTCCCCCTCCCTCCCTCTGCATACGTGCCAGTGCCGGTAAAATAAATTTTAAGTCATAATTGGAATTATGAATAAAAATAGGGATAAAAACTGCTGGCTAGCATTTAAATTACACGATTGATGCGCAACCCCCCTAAAAGTACTCCCTCCAGATTATATTTCCTGCCACACATGGTCATGGTCTCTCACTGTCTCCCGCTCCCCACGTGTCCCGTGAGTCCCCTTATCCCCCTCCTCTGAAAAATCCCCCGTCCCAACCCCCCCTAGATTTTTTTTGTTAATCGCGTGACAATCCTCGGCAGAAAGCCCCATTGGATAATGCGTATTTATAAAACGATAAATAGCGCCATTAGCCGTGCCGCTCAGTTTAGTCAACGTCTTGTCCATGCACTCGTCCCGCTCATCCAATGTTTCAACTATTTCTAACAACCGCATGGTGTTAGAACTATCTCTTTGCGCGTGGGCGTATGACACTTCAATAGCTAGAAGTTCTTTGACTCGGTTTGGAATGTTGGGGTCGTTCATCCCCACCAGCTTAGTTTCACAATCCGAAGATATTTTGTTGCATTGGAGAAGGGTATTTTGGAAATTTTTAAATTGTAGAATGGACCTATCCCCTGAAACCGTTTCCACTGTCTGGTAGCCGTGGCGGCTACAATGCTTCATATGACTCCGTAGTTTCATATCACTACGGAATCTAGAGAGGCATGTTGGACAGTAGAAACGGGTCCCCCTATGCTTACCACCCCCCAGAACTCTACTAATGTCAGTGATAGGGTTAAAATGACCGATTGTGTTCGGTTGACTAGGTGGTGTGTAAAGCAGCCAAACCCGGTGTTTAACCAAATCAACTGAGGAACCCCTTATAGGGAAGACCACCCCCTTCTTTTTTGAGCGAGCCCCATCTTCAAATTCAGTTTCGTACTGGACCACAGTAACGCCAATATTGAAATGGACATTAGTCCTTTCAAAAATATCAATGGCTCGAAACGTCTCTGGGTATTTCCCTTCTAAGCAAGAAAAATCTACTATTGGGAAACGGGACCCTTTCTTCCCGTGTATTGCCCAGATGTATCAATTCTTCTTACTAGTGTTCTGAGCTAGAGGCTTGTATGCTGAGATGTGGACAGCATATTGGAAACACATATGACCTGTTTCAAAACGGATCTTCTGAACACCTTGACAACCTACTAGATCTGGATTATATTTTAAAACTACTGCCCTTTCCCCACATGCCCCCCCTCTTAAAATAAAATATTTCTTAATTTTAAATATATTTACGCTTAAATTTTCAATAAATAAAACTACTGACACACTTCCTTTTTCGCTAAAGTTCTCAAGAGGCGCTATAGATTGATCCATCCACTCTGAAAAAGATCACCCAAAAATATATAAATTTGAATAAACAACCCTCGTCTCGGACAGCACATAATGATAGTAAACTTCACTTTTCCCCTCATTCAAATAAAACACCTTTAAAACAATAGAAACCTTAATTGAATCCCTACCCCCCAACATTTGAATTTGGTTTTCCAGAAGTGCACGAATTTTGTCTACATATGCATGAACAATTTCTATAGGGTCAAAAACAAAATTTTCAGACAAGAGCGAATTAAATGGATCACCAAACATTGCAGTGAAAACAACTATATTATTTAAAATTCTGTTGGACAGCTGAAAGTCTGGGAGAGTTGTTTCCGCCTACCCCGCGGCGATCGTTCACCCTCCTCCCCCCGGGTAAACCATAACAGGGGGCGACTCCCCTTCCGGTGGTTGCAGGGGGATCGATAGGGTATCGGAGGTTGGAGGGTTCCTAGTGAAATCGTTTAATATTTGTAAAGTATTCGGGCTCAAGTGACCCTGCTCAACTGTGCTATAATCAACATTTAAAAAATGAACTAAAAAGTCCTCAATATTATCTGGAATTTGATTTAAATCATCCCGTACTAAGTTGCTGGGGGGCTCCATATTTGACTCTTCTCCTTCTCCAACTGACGAGCAGGGGGGAGATGGCGAGTATGGAACCAGGACAACCTGTAAATGAAAAAATAACTTATTTTCAAAGTGTTCAAATCATCCCTACTGCTTTTAAAATTTGTATTTTTATTTATTAATAGCAATTGTTTAATACAACTTAATATAATATAATATATGACAAGGAAGGCAAAACTTTTATCTTTTATTTTCAGTGTTAAAAATTTTTTTTTTTTTTCGGCGCTCCCCCCCACGCCCCCCTAACCATGCCCCTCAGTGCTTCCCGGACCATCCGGGTCACTTTTCGGAACCACAACGCATCCCTGTGGAACTTCTCGGGGCCCGCATCGCTTCCCGCGATGCTTCACGAGCCCATGGCGCATCCCTGACCCGTGGCACGTCCCCCAACGCTTCCCTGACTCGTGGCGCATCCTTGTGGCGCTTCCCTGACCCGTGGCGCTTTACGGAGCCACAGCGCATCCCTGTGGCACTTCTCGGACCCGCAGTGCTTCCCACAACGCTTCCCTGGCCCACCGGCTCCGCGGCTCCCGGGCATTTACATAATGTCTCAAACAAGTTGAAATATTTCTAATTCCGTTCTACAGGTTCGGTGAACACATGAGTTGTAAATTATGGAGGTTAGATGAACGAGTTTGAACTTCAACATGTTGAGAATTGTTAAGTGACTTTCCCCATACACTTCTTATGCATTAAACCGCTATGTTTTGACATAAAGCACCCCGCGCGAGGTTATAAATAATTTTGGCATCTCCTTTCCCTGTTTTACATTAGTGGTTTTTAGTCAATCAAGGTTTCAATGGCCTTTGCGTAATTCTGTGTTTTCTGAAATAGCGGATAACAAATTGTCTGTAAAATTAATATTTTAGGACATTGGAGTTATTTTATTCTATGTAGGAGCGAAATATGGCACGATATAAATATTCAGTGTAAATTAGAACGACAATGTGTGTCAGATGTGAATAATATCTCTCAAAATTATATGAAAAAGAGCATTCACGGAGTTTCAAAGGTACCTAAAAATATATGTGATAGCAATAGAGAAAATAGCAAAGAATAGAAAAAATAGCATTTTGAGTTTCAAAGGCAGTGATTATTAATAGAAATTACCTAAAAATATTCGCTTATGAAATATCGAAGCGATAGCAACGATTAGAAAAAGAGCGGTTTCTCTGCATAAAAAATTACATTTAGATATGTAATAGGGGTTAATATCTCACAGAGATATGTTTATATTGGGATTGAAAAAGACTAAAAACATTGGAAGAAATAGAAAGGTAGGAAAAAACGCTTACATTTGCATAATCCCTCTGAGCTTGGGTGCCGGATGGTCCAGGTAACGTGTGTTGGAGAGTGGCCGGGGTGGCGTCGCTATTTTCTTGCGCGACTTGACCGGGTCCAGGTAACGTGTGTTGGAGGGTGGACGGGGCGACGTCGCTATGTTCTTGTGTGACTGGGCTGGCTATTTCACGATCTTGCATAGCTTCGGCAGGGTTCACCATATTATAAGAAGCCGTTCACTCTCTCTTTAACTTAAACCCAGGCTGCATTGGGGCTGGCACTGATGGGGCTGTCTTGTCATCTCTGGCTTTCTTAGCGGGCGGCGGTGCCATACATTCTTCATAATTGGCCTTAAAAAGAAGAGAAAAAGTTAGTATTAAAATAATTTGCCCCTTTTTCACAGAAAGAAAGTTAGTACCCTCATCCATATAATTTTGTTTAGTTTATCACTAAGAAAGCACAACGTAAAAAATTTCGTGAAATATACTAATTGCATCCTTTTTTTGAATCTGAGAATTACGACTCACTGAGCCATTCAAAAGCCGGCCTAGTTTGTATATTTTACCCTACCCCCAGAAAAAACAGCCCACGTAAAATAACCCCCAAGGAAAATATCCCTGAGAAAAGACATGGAAAAGTATCCCCTCCCCCCACCAAAATATCTCGCATTCTTTTGAATCTGAGAATTACGACTCACGGAACCATTCAAAAGCCGGTCTAGTTTGTATATTTATCACACCTCCAGAAAAAAACACCCCGAGGAAAATAACCCCCACGGAAAATATCCCTGAGAAAAGACATGGAAAAATATCCCCTCCGTCCACCGAAAGATATGGTAAAAATGCTATTCAATTTACGCATAATAAAGCAATGTATCTTTTTCTTAAACTCACCCCCTTACTTTTCACGCGAAGAAACAGTTTGTTTTCACCTTACAATGATGGCGATAGAATTGAGGCATGGCCCCCTGCCCCTTTCGCCAATGTCCTAAATATATTGTTAGATCTTAATTTGAAAATAACGAGATTTCACTGGTTGTCCAAAAAGAGATTGTATATGCCTGCGCTTAATAAATTGCAAGTGTCTGCATGAAACCGCTTTAATTTGACAGGAGAAAAACATCCCATTTTGATCTGAGAAACCTTTTACAGGAAGTGCTTTAAAAGGGGTGACAGCTAATTTTAGCCACGCACTGGAGTCTTGTGTCAAAACAGAACGGCATTTTCACTAAAAATTGACAGAAGTCAGCGGTCACTGTAGCTGGAAATATCGATAAAAAGAGTATTATTTCTATTGCAAGAATTAAAGTCGTAAGGAGTGGTGGGTTTAGATGGTTAAACAGAGCATATTTTATAGTCTTCTAACGACTATAAAGATAGCATAGTGGAGTTTGTATTAGAGTGGGAGGCGAGAGGGGGGATTTAGCTGGAAATATATAGGGAAGGAATGTATCGAAATGGTATTTCTTTTTGCGAGAATTTGGGGTTGTAAGACATTGGGGGAAGGGATGGGGATATTGTTAGACCCTAATTCGAAAATAACTTGTTTCTCTACTTCCACACAGGTTGTGTAGGTCTTAGCTTAATTATTGCATCATTGTGTTTTAATTTGACGGAAGAATAGTTCCGTTGACCGCGTTTGTAAGCCGGAAATGGTGATAGCTAATTATAGGCCTCGCACCAGAGAGCCCTGTGTCAAAACCAGAGCAAGCTAATAACAACAGAGCGATGGATGTCTCAGAGAAAATATTACAATTTTGAAAAGTATAACTTTAACGAAAAGAAAATTATTTCTTTTTGCGAGAATTTGGGTTGTAAAACAATGGTGTGGTGGGGGGTTAGGTGTCGAGGGTAAAAGAATATATTTTATGTTTTCCATTGATTATAGTGAGGTTTGTATGGTTTGGGGGGGGGATTTGGGGTAAAGGAATATATTTACGTTTTAGCTGAATATACTGGAGGATGTCCAAGGAAAATTAGTTTGAAAATAAAAAATGTACTTACATGGTAAATTGAAGTTGCCACGGCTTCTAATTCATCAATATTATCCATTGTTGTTTACACAGCGTCAAAATACTTTCTGATAAATTAATCACAATGCATGTCCGTTATATACGAAATCTCTAGGGCGAATGTTATGTAATGGGGAAATCATATGCAAGCTGACCTTTGATTGGTTGAGAAGGGGGATGTATCCGACTCTTTGATTAATTGAGAAGAAAACATATGATCTAACTGTTTTCGGGAAACTCATAACATTTGGCTCGAGAGCAACAACAACAAATATTATTTCTGGACACCATGACATTCGCCTCGAGCATGTACATGACCAAAACAACAACAAATACTATTTCTGGATCATAGGATTCGCTGAGAGCGTGCACTTACAACAACAACAAATACTATTTCTGGAGACCATGACATTCCCAATCGATTACGCAATCAAGTTCTCGGAAATTCACTTCCCCCTCGAGTCCTAGATCAATAACATTGTTCCCGTTAGAATTCAATGCGCATGTGCAACCTTCGCCCCGGAGCTATTACACGTAGAAACAACAAATAAATCAATCTTGGAAAAAGAGGTCATTGACCCCATTAACCACGTGTTCTCCCTAATGACTCTATGCCCATATTTGGTGTACTGACAGTATTCTATGCCCATATATGGTGTGGGGTGACGAGCTCATGATATGGTTCTACTTCTGGGTGATATGCACTTCATATTACTTAATTTTTTGCTCTTTAGCGACTAAAATCGATCCCATTTCATGGATTTTACGTCATATAATTCCATGAGTGCATTTGTTTGACTCTTTCTCATAACTCAAAACAATAAAAAACAATAAAAACAATAAAAAACTTTAGCGTAAAGAGCGAGGCGTTGAGGAGGGGACAGTCCCTTTCATATACGGAATAATTTCTGTTCGTTTTAAGTTTTAATGTCACTTCGTACTTTCAGTAAAAAAAAATGTTTTTTTTTATTTAATATATATATATATATATATATATATATATATATATATATATATATATATATATATATATATATATATATATATATATATATATATATATATGTATATATATATATATATATATATATATATATATATATATATATATATATATATATTATATATATATATACATATATATATTCTATATATACATATATATATATATATATATATATATATATATATATATATATATATATATATATATATATATATATATATATATATATATATATATATATATATATATATATATATATATATATATATATATATATATATATATATATATATATATATATATATATATATATATATATATATATATATATATATATATATATATATATATATATATATATATATATATATATATATATATATATATATATATATATATATATATATATATACCTTTTAACCGCTTTATACACCCTTTAACCGCTGCTATATTATTCTCGTACATAGCACTAACCACTTCAATGTATTTTTCTGGACTACATAAAAGGATAAAACCTTAACTGAAGCTCTTCTATTGGCTGAATCAAAAGCCCGTTCATAATTTATAAAACTGAGGACTAAAGGGGTCTGATGATTCAGGCACTTTTCAACTATTAAGGCGATATTGTACCTTAAAAATTCGCCGTATCTCGTTCATTTTAAACTTATTTATTTTGTGCGGCCAAACTATTCAGAATTAGGTGGTCTTATCATAACTTGCACAGTTTGGATAAGAGATCCGAATAAACGACATGAAACTAAAAATCGACACCTACCTTCCTGGAAATCTTAGAAAAATAATTGAGAATCGAGTTTTTTTTTCATTACACAGAGCAGAATTTTCTTTTTAAAGTTCAGAAAAGGGCAGTCCCTACAAATGTTATAGCTTATCCGGTGGAAAAAGTTTGGAAATCCGCTGGAAATATCATGTGACCAATTTGACAGCTTTGGGAGTTCCCTATGGTGCTACCCGCTTTGATTGAAAACCTTGCCGACACAGGGAACGTATTAATTCTACTGTAAGTACTTTGAATAGACCGTACTTTGCTTAACGATAAGTAAAGTTTATATTTTTCTTTATTTTAAAACAGCCTCTTGTTAGCTTTTCAACCAGTTGAAACATTCAAGACCCTCCTATCTATTTTAATGAAAATTTAAAGAAAATATTCTTTGACTAATTTGGCAGCCTTGGGAGCTCTCTGTTTTGGGAGAATTTGTTAATGGGTTCTTTGTCTTTGATACGTTCAGCCGACGCTGAAGCTCTCAGAATATGTTTTAAGGTATTAAATAGCCTTAATGTAAGAGTGGAAATTTTTTTGACGCATCCTCTCCCCTTCCTAAGCCACACTCTTCTTCTCTTATACTTTCCTGCAAATTTATGGCGGACTAATGTATCCTTAAAATGTTCTGCCCATATCTCTCTAACTGTTCCCTTATCCCTAATTGAGTCTTTACTTCTATCTTAAACTGGGACAAGCCTAGAATGGCTACTTCAATTCAGTGTCTAAATATGCTAATATATGCTTATTTTACTATTATGTCGTCTGGCTGCATCTTCCAGATCCTCGGTAATTTTGTCCCTGGCCTCTACTTCAAAAAATGTTAATTCATACTTTAATGCCTTCTCAACTTCTTCTATTTTCTCTTATTCTCTAATACTTCTTGTGCAAACCCCTCCTCTTTTATACCAAGCTAAAGCATTTTTGTCAATATTACTAGCTGTATTTTTAACTTACTTCCCTAAGTCACCATTTGCAACTCCTCAAACTATTTTCCCAAAAGTTTTCCAAAGATCTTCTACACTGTCAAATTTTAGCCTGTCATCTGCTCCTGGGAAGTTCTTCTCAAATTGTATTCCTGGAGTCTACTAACGTCATTACTTTTAGAAATGTAGTTATCATTCCTGAATTTCAGCTTTCGATTAAATCTAGACACTACTAGATGATGATCTATTTTTAAAATCAATACTAGCACTTCTGTATATTCTAGTTGTTGAGGTGCTGTGAGATGGTTTGGGGTTTCCGCTCCGTCATAATATCATTCCCCCGTCCCTAATAGGGTCTCCCTAACCCTGAATGAGAAATCCTGCCAACCTTACCTCATAAGGGTGCCAGGGTGGACCTCAGGGTGCCTAATCAGAAGCGTGACTGGAAACACCGCTGCAGGTTGATCTTCAGGAGTGGCACCCCAAGGAAATTACAGCATAGTAGGCGACACAGCATTTTCACACAATTGTGACTGATATGAAAATTTTCTGGGCTTTTTTTTCTCTTTGATAGGCTTTTCTGATCTGAAAAATTTCTTCCTAGCTAAATTATCTATTATGGGCCGCCTCCCCATAGTGTTATGAAACTTGAAAGGATGGATATGTAGAGAGTGAGAGCTAATAGGCTTGAAATTACTAGGGTAGGATTTAGTCTCTCTTGTTGATGAAGAATATGGCCAAGTGAGGAAAACCCCATTGAGACCCAGATAGGGATAATATTTCGCAAGTCTCGACTAATACTAGAGGTCCCAAGGACTTTCTGCTGTCCGGTTCTAATCCACCTTAAGTGCTTCCTATAGACTTGAGGAAATTTGTTGGTCTTCGTTCTGGACTAGTATTTAGTACTCTTGCCATAGTACTTTCAATTAACTAATTGACAAGAACGTACAAAAAGAACCATCGTATTGATATTTTGACAGATGAATTTAGACACTTTGAACTGGCCTTATTAGGAGTTTCAGAAACTCCTATCCCGGGTGTAGGGAAAAGGGAATTAGATGATGAAGAATTTATATACTCAGGCAGGAAGGATGGAGCTCATAGGCAGGGAGTAGGGCTTATAATGAACAAAAAAGTTGCTAAGTCTTGTTTAAGCAGGGAGGCTATTAACGGTAGAATAATTAGATTGCCTCTTCTGGATAACATGGTGGCCATAGGTATCAGTGAACCGTATCAAGGCCAGGCACTTTTGAGGATCTATGAACTGTATCAAGGCCAGATACTTTTGAGGATCTATGAACCATATCAAGGCCACACGCTCTTGAATGTCACCGTACTCTCTAGCCTTGGGTAGTGCAATGACGTAGTTACGCTATGGATTCTTAGAATCCTATGACTCCTTCCCACAATGAATTCTATGGGTTTCGTGCACCATTGCTGCGTATGGATAAGTCCGGTGTCATACATCAATGCATTGGAGTCAGTGAAATCTTACACAATCGATTTATTTGGCTTTAAGCGTGATATAAATAACTTGATGGAGAGTTAATATCACAGTCCCATACAGACATTTGACTAGTTTACGTTGATTAAAGTTCAAAAAACTTTTATTATTAAAAATAAGTGGTTTTACACTATTGCAACTTGAAGGAGTTGACAATAATGATGTAAAAACGAGACTCCTCAATGTAGCAGTGGAATTGCAGTCGGCTAAAATTTGAGTGAGATGATATGTTCGGTAGATATGTTATATCTTTGAGTAAATTCAAGTTGGAAGAACAATTATTCGTTACAGCTAAAGTGAAAATTATGAATATATTCAGACTACAACTTGGATAGGAATCAATCATGAGGCGCATTGAGGACAATGGATTGTTACATCTTGTGAAAAAAGAGTGAAAATGTATATGTTCAATTATTATTACATTTCTTATAATAAAAAGCTTTTATACTAATTTTTTTCTAGCTAGATATTTTTAGTTAGTCGTTTACTCTTCTCCCTAGGGAACCAAAAGGCGATGAGAATGTCCGCAAAAATAGAAAATAATTCTTTTTTCTAGGAGTTAGTTTAGTTTATATTTGATAGTGTGAGTGTCAAGAACAAAAAAAAAATGGATGGATTTGAGAAAAAAATCGTGCGGAATCTTGTGACTTTGGAAATATGTTTGAATCTAAATGATCAGTTTGAAAACATATCAGAAGAAAGAAAATATTGTTTCAAAGAATGCTTGACAATATCATGAAAAACGAATCTCCATCTTTGAATTATTGTATGAACCTTTTACGTTGTGGGTCAAATGCATACACAAAATTTATTGACAGACTAATCGAAACAAATAAAAATTAAATTGTTGATTTGCTATTGAAGACCACCTAAACATTCCAAGCTGATTCAAAAGCCTGTCTGAATGATGGTTCACGAGAACAGCATAAAAGTTGAAAATTTAAAAAGAAGTCCAAGCATATTAATATTGATTTTGAAGTGAGACATTACTAGATTACTCTCTCCCTCTATCTCTCTCTCTCTCTATCTCTCTCTCTCTCTCACTCTTTTTCTCTCTCTCTCTGTATCTCTCTCTATCTCTCTGTCTCTCTCTCTCTCTATCTCTATCTCTCTCTCTCTCTCTCTCTCTCTCTCTCTCTCTCTCTCTCTCTCTCTCTCTCTCTCTCTCTCTCTCTCTCTCTCTCTAGAAGTAAAAACAACATTCCTTTTTGATTTTAAATTAGTTTCAATTTGGCAGTGTGACAGTCAACAGTGAAAAATGTATTACACCTGTCTATTGTGTTTGTATACATTGAGTAGTTGGTCTTCCTGAGAGAGTTTCAATGTCGCAGATGAATATAATGAAAAGTGTATATTGTGCAGTCTATGCAAATTGCATAAAGGTTATGTAGTTACTATTAAGGACTGTAATTCATGTCTTGAAGAAGTTTTCGATTCTCATGTTAGAGGTTCCCTATGCTCAAACTGTCACTATGATAAATGAGATCAGTGGGAAAATATTTATCCAGGTATCATCAGAAAAAAAACCTCAAAGAACATTTAGTTTATTCCTAAGAGACTGTTACCGTCGTGGATTTAAACTGGTTTGGGAAGAAGAATTTGGTCCAAGTTTTGATTGTCGAAACAAATAGAGAGTATGGTTTCTATGTCATCGTTGTGAAGACCATGGTAGTTATGATTATAGGCTTACAGATTTTTATTTGGCTGTTACAGAAAAAAATTCTTCCTTCGAGAATTTTGTTTGTGACATTACATCAAATATACACATTGAAACACGTGAATTTAGCCATTTTGTTCAACGTAGTTGAAAGGTCCAAAAATTAAATATTTGAGCAGGATGCTCCCCCAGAGCCCTCAGGACAAGGATTATAGTTATGCCCTGGGGACATATAAGTTATTTATTGAAAACTTTGTCATAAAAACTTGAAAAGGGGCTTATTTGATGGGAAATTAAAAGGGCTAGCGCCCTTTTTAACTGTTAAAAAGGGCGCTTGCAGCATCAATTTTAACAACCCTGCTTTCATTCAAATAATTTAACAATCTTCTACTCCGTTGCCGATAGGAAACAGGTAATAAATCTAATATTTTGGTATGTCTGATAATAATGGTGGTGATGCTGCTGACACAGATGAAGTACTTGACTCTTGCGTCTCACCTGCAACATTCACAACACTGATGAGTATAATTTTATATGGTTTTTGTTTGTAAACACGACGAAGTGCCATTTGAGAAATCAAATGTTTCTGATCATCAGGTATACTATTGTCATTAAGAAAATATGTGAGATTAACCTCAAAAGTTTGCAGTGGATATAGAGTCTCATCAGTTGCAGTCAATTTATATGGTTTAGCCATATTTTCTTCTTTTGCTGATGATAAAAGAAGAAGATTGCTAATAAGAACGGCAATTATTGGCAATAAAACTTGGAAAAACCTTCCTCCGCCTGAACTAAATCTTTTTTTTCCCGTTTTTGACTGTTTTTTCTCTTGGACAGCGCACGAAAAATGGATTGATATTCTCTAGTCTGCTTCTTAATAGCATCTGATAGTTTAACATAGCCTGCAATTAAATTTAAACACACTTCGAAAGTGACCTTAATAGATTCCCGATATACATTGTTCAGTATGGCCTTCCTAAGTCATGGCTTTGAACTACTCATAACAGAGAACAAGTATCTATTGTGATGTAACTTCTTCAGCGTCATAGAAACAACTAATATATTTTCCTATCACTCACTGGTAGATATACAGTTATTTCATGATCGAAAATATTACTATCATCACGCAGTTCTTCAGGTGTATTTTGATTAAGGTCAATTACAATGTATTCACATGGTTTGCTTGTTGCCTGATTGTAAGCGTAAAGCAGGAATTCAGGTTGACCCGGATAAATTTGTTTGTTTTAAAGTTATGAGGGAACTTGAGTCACGAACAACTTTGTACACAATGTAATGAGTACAGTTCAATGCAAGAATTCGCATAGATTTACTCTGATAAAAACGATTGTGTAGGACAATGGTGACGGAAATATTTCCATGATGAGAACGTACTGTGAACAATTGAATCATTTCCTCAGACCATTGCTCTATCGATTGGGCCAAATCATCAACAATAAGCCAAGAATTTGGTTCCAATGAATTGAATACAGGATCCAATCACTTGATGAATTTAACTTGAGGTTCAGTTGCCCTTATCCGATCATATGACTCTTTCCAAACACTATAGCAAAAGTATATATTTTTTATTAACATTCGATGTTGATTATTCGCTGACGACAACAACATTTCTCGTCGATTCTGACTTATTTTCGTCAAAAGTGTTGTTTCCCACTCATTGATGGCCACAGAGAAAAGATCTGAAAGGTGCTATAAACTTGTACATAAAATATGAATCTCTCTATTTTGTGCATGCGTCCTTTTCAATGTACATCATTAACTCAGTGAAAATCCAATAATTTACTCTATTAAATATATTTACATAAAAACATTTTTTTAAACATTAAAAAAACTTGTTCATACGTAAAAAACTCTTTAATAAAATATATATTGTACAACAACAACAATTTGTACATACACAAACAAAACAAAGTACACAAAAAAAAATCTGCTCTAAGTCGTTAAAAGATACCGGCAGTGGCAGCAACCCCCCCCCCCCCGCTGGCAGCAGTCAGAGAAGCCGAAGACCACGCCCCCCGGGCCGTGAGCCCCCTCCCCTATGGTTTTGCGAAATTTGTTATATTGAAGTTTACTCACACCGAGACTAACTTTATGACGGACAAAATCGTCTCGATCGGAAGCTAAGTAAGGCCCAAGGGGGAGGGTACTCACACCATCTCTACAAACATAGACCTTGTCGTAAATAGTACTCATAGCAATATTTTCAATATTTACAGTAAAATTTTTATAATTTAACGAGCGAATTGCTAACAGTTTCGCTCGTGGAATTGTAATTTCAACAATACAATTCCTATTAATGTCCATGTCATAGTTCTTTTCAACATAGTGCGTAGGTACTCCCTTGCAACGTTTTTAATTTCTTCGTTGTTTGTCAGTATAAAATGCACCTTCGGAGTTACAAACATACTGGGGAAATAATGTCACTTCCTGTTTCTGTTTTGCAACATAAAAGTTGATTTGGTGACCGACGTTTGACCAGTTTCAGATAGACCTCCTCGTCCCAGTTGGTATAGTCTATCCGAGAACTGATGAATTCACCGTGTGCCGAATCATTGATTAAGTTCCCGGTTTTTACTTTTAAAAGTAGAGAAAATGTGTCCCCATGGTGAAACTCTACTTGTTCCTTACCCGGCCACTGCAACCTAGCCACATTGTAGTAGAATTCTAACATGAGCTTTTTAGAAATTCCAGGATGGCACTTCTTGCAGCAATATTTTTGTTATGCACAATGTTTCTTTTTTTTCTTTTCAATAGTACCATTTCCTGGTCAATGATTGTAAAGAAAATATAAATTGGATCGACAATAATTCTAGTAAATTGTTCAGGTTTGCCAACGTCTCCTATTACGAGCAGTTTCGCAAACTTTACCAAAGGCCGAATTTGAAATTAGTTTATAGATTTTTTTTCGACCTTTATTTTTTGCTTCAGATCGTTCCTTGACAAAAGTGTCAACAAACATGTTCAAATAAGGTTATTGACTAGATTGGAAGGCTTTATGAGTCTTTGTGACACTGAAACCGTTGTCGCGCATCCGTTTTAACGCCACATGATGTACGACAATATTTTTCTTTGACATGAGGTCGCCAATAACTTTTTGTTTTGAAGGCGTCCAATGCATTCCCTTCTCCTCGACCAAACATCTATTGGGAGGACTCAAAGAGTCCCTAAACACATATCTGTTAATGCATGGAAAAATAAAATCTTTTACCGAATCGTGAAGCTCCACTGGTATCTCACCATCAATTTAAAAAAAACATAAAACCGGCCCATTGTCCTCAACACTACTAATGCCAGGAAAATCGAATGCTTGAGAGTCACTGAGCCATTTATAGTCACCGCAGGGTAGAGCGTAATGAGACATAGCCGAGGGGTACAGGGAGTTCATATCAAGGAACACTGCATCTAACTTTGTCCCCATCTTCTCTCCAGTTGGATCAGTTTCCGAAATACAGTCACCATGGAAAACATACCCCCCCCCTCCGGACTTCTCGATAAACACGTGTTGATCAATGTCAGTGATGAGCCCGATTTTACCCCCGCTAATCCTTAGGATGAAGTCCATTACCAGACGAGGAGAGGAAAAATAATACCCTATATCAAAATTAAATTCCTCGTAAGTTTTGTCTGTTTATTTACGCACAATCTCCAACAGAGTGAGCACAACACTTGAAAAATACAACTTGCAATAGTCAAACCTATTTTTACACCCTTTCTCTGCTCACACTTTTTTGGCAAATTGTATCAGGAATACACCTACGATCCTGCAGGCTGTCGTAAAATTACCCGATTGAGGGAATAGTCTCCTCAGAGAATCTTGACATGGGGTGATAAGGATCATAAGGATACACGCTCTTGACATTTTAAAAATTATATAAATCATTTGTAAATTGTTGCCTGAGAAGTGGAAAAGCGTTGCAGCCGTCATCGTTTTTCTGCACTTGAACCAGTTCGCCCAAAGATTCGGGGGAAAATCTGAAGGAATCTAAAAAGTGAATTTTGTTCTTGTAATCATCGTTGTCCTTTAACATATTTCCAAATAAATTCTAAAACCAGCAACTTCTCAGCTAATTTAGGTATGATTTTGTAGGAAAAGCTGTCTACCACCCATGCATCATCCACAGCTCCACTTCTTTGAAGTTGTGCCATTGTTGGTACCAAGTACTTCAGATCATAGTTGTAATTGTGTATAAAAACCAGAAGAAAGAGCTGCTGCTGAATTTTTAAATTATATGTATTATGGGGCCATCCCCGAAAGTTAATTTTCCCCAATGATTTGGGAGCAATATGGTGGTCAATATCTTAAACGGCATCTTTTGCGGCAAGAGCCTCCCTAAAAACCAAACAAAGTGTCCCCTTATCTAGAGCACTTTGCTCCTTCTGATGATGACATGGGGTACTTGACATGAAGCAATCGCGAAATAGATTTATTTGCTGATTTTATTAGCCGCACAAGTAGTTTCTCCATGCTATCCTCCTCATCCATAGTCGAAAAAACTCTTCCAACTGCATTTTTTTATTGGAATCTCGTCGGGCATGGGCATTGGAATACGTTACAAGTTTGTTTTCCTTGACTATATTTGGTCTTGATGCGTCAGATACCTTCAACAGTGTCGATTTACAATCTAAACCTACTTTATCAATCCGGAAAAGGAAATTTTGGTAATTTTTTAATTGTAAAGTAGCTTTGTCTCCTGCCAGCATTTCTTCCCTTTGATTTTCATGGATCTTGCAATATTTCAAATGATCTTTGAATTTTCGTTCTCTTTGAATGGAGGAAGACAAAAGGGACTATAGTAACGTTCCCAATATTTTTAACCTTGAGATAACAATTTGCTGATTGTAGTAACGGGGAAAAAATGACCATATGAGTTAACATCTTTGGGTAGTTCAAAGACGATCCAAACCCAATTTTTACATTATCTACCAACGGTGTCCTGAGTGAATATAAAACCCCTTTTTATTCGGTTTCTTTTCCCCATCCACAAAATCCGTTTCATATTGGAGAACAACCAACCCCAACCCAAGATTTTCATTTTCTTTTTCAAACATAGTTATTTCTTTTAAGGACACTGGATACTTTCCCTCTAAACAATCAAACTTTAATTTAGGGGAAATTCCTCCACCATTACATGCAGTTCTGTCGAGTTTTTTCATTATTGCATCAGTTTTCAAAGGTTTATGAGCTGCAGGCAAAAGTGCATATTTAAAACATTGCAAACCCGTGTCAAATTTGAGGCTCTGAACCCCTTTGCCAGCTGACAAATCCGGGTGGAATCTTATTGATCGGTTACCTCTCCCCGCATCCCATAAAATTTTTTTTTGATATATTGAGATTCAGATCCATACATTAAATGTATAAAATCGTGGACCCGCTTTCCCTCTCATTAAATGTGTCCAAAGTGGATATTAATTTATTAACCGAATTGAAAAAGTTACCCTCAAATTCATTTAAGCCATGGTAGAAGGTTTGATTGCCCGTTGAAAAGAAAAATAAAAATGTCCCTGACGTCCCTTTTTGTAAATAAACTTTTTGATTATCTGATGCCTTAATCCCTCCCTGACAGCCCCATTTCAGAATCTTAGTCTCAATTTGTGCTCGAATTTGATTGATATAAGTGTGGAGAACATTGACAGGGTCCGTTAAAAAAATACCTCCTTTAACTATGTTCTCCTCAGGAGGATTGAAAACTACGCTGTGCGTTTGTATATGCTCTAGAGCAGATTCAAAAAAAAATAAATTCATGTATATCCGGGGACGTTACAATATTTTCAAGTCCTGCACCCCTTTGCACAGGACTCAATTCAGTAGTAATAAAATCATCGTCAAAAATGTCCCTGGAATCATCAGATCCAACAATTTCTATAAGATTATTCATCTCTTCTGTTGTAAACTTGAAATCTGAGGAAATACTAAATGACATACCTTCACCAATATCTTCTTGTGATGATTGTCCATGCGAAACTAGAAAATTATCAATGATATGTTAAAGTCATAGGCTAGAGAGGTAGTCAATTTTGTAGCTATCCCCAGAAACTAAAATGAATGAATTGTTTTTTGTTTTGTTTTAGGAGAATCTTGTCACATTTATATTACACTCCTTATTATTTATATTTTTTTTAATTGGATTTTTATTCATATTATTTATCAAACACATGCATAATAAATTACATATTTTGTTAATAGCACACACACACACAAACACACACACAATAAGGGGAAGATAAATTCAATTTTTCTAACGTTTCCAACAGAACAGCTGGACAATTCGTGAAGACTCGGATTGGTCTTAATTAAGACCAAAAGCGCATCTATGAACTCCCTGTTTACGTGTCAAGGAGACTCGTCCTCTCCCACAACAGCTGTAGGACAAATTTTTATTTGAACTTCCTGGGGCACGATGGTAGATGGACCTTTAGTGTTTACGGGCAGGAAAGTATAATTGAATAGATCATCATCCATTCCCAAGCCTGAAATCGCTATTCTGATGGGTCTGCCACCTGCCCAAGTCCTTGGTCTTTTCGTCGGATCAGTCTAGAATAACAACATAAAATACAACATGACTTAATTGTTTTAATTTCTTTCTTAGGCTTTAATTCAAAAATTTGAAAGTAAAAAAAAATCTTCAACATCTTTTTCTTCATGACTTTTTTTTAACTTACACAGTTTGTCTTTGCGACGTTGTTTTTTCTTTGCTTTGTGATGTTTTTTTCGTCAAGGTTTTTCTTCGAGACGGTTGTTTTTAATTTAAAAAGTTTTTTCTCTGCTTTTTGACGTTTTTTTGCACTTTTTAGTTTTGATATTGCTCTTTACTGACCTCTGAAGGCCCAGGCTACAAAATATTTCATGAATTCAATTCAAAGGTTCAAGAATAACTAATAGGAGGGTTTTTTAACAAAAGATGATATATGATATACAAGCACATACAATTCAATGACGCAGCAAGTGCATGAAACCTATTGCTTAGGATGTATTTCTAAGAATATAATAATGTCATTGACTTGTTGGTTCAGATAATTAATAAAAAATACAAAATGATGTTCACCAAAGATTCCATGTCATTTTAAGACATGAAAAAGAAGTTTGAAAAATTTCAGTTGATAAAAAAGGTTTAGAATAAGAAATAAATAAGATCCACCTCAAGGACTAAGCTGACAAACCACTCAAAGGTAATTTTATGCACGTTTTAGTTTTAATATTGCTCTTTACCATGATCTGAAGGTCCAGGTTTAAAAATATTTCACAAATTGAATTTAAAGGCTCAAGAATAACTAGTAGGCAGGGAAGTTTCTTAACTAAAGATGACACACGATATATTAGCACTTACAATTCAATGGCGTAGCAAGTGCATGAAACCTATTGCTTAGAATGTATTTCTAAAAACATAACAATATCGTTGACTTGTTTGTCCAGATTGCTAAAGCATCACTCTTTTACCGTAGGAAACCTCAGGTCTAACATTTGATTCCTATATCAGACAATTAATCCATGAATTAATCACGGTCGGACTTAATAAAAGGATAATACTGATTCCATTTAATTGTTATTTATAAAGTGATATGTGTTGGTTTCTGTCAATATAGTTCTAAGAGCAATTTATTGGGATCGACTTGTTCCAAGCCCCCCCCCCTCCAAAAAAAAAGTAAATGTTCAGAATCAGAAATAATTAAAATTTGCCTCCAGGGCTAAGCTCAAAAACCACTCAAAGGTAGTGTTTATGCACTTTTTAGTTTTGATATTGCTCTTTACCGTCCCCGGAAGGTCCAGGTTCAAAAATGTTTCACAAATTGAATTCAAAGCTTCAAGAATAACTACTAGGGAGGGGAGTTTTTAAATGAAAGATTATATATGATACGCAATTACCTGCAATTTGGTAACTAAGGGGATTGTAAATGAGTTTCGATAATTCAAGCCCTTCCACTAAGCATGTGACTAAAAATTTATATCACTAACCTGTTCCGATGGTACATCAGAATCCACATCCATATCGTAACTGCTCCTACTTGGCATAACTGTTTGCAATTCAATCCCTATTCAAACGTTTTTTTCTAACTTGAATCAACGTAAGTTAGTCAAATGTTTATTTGGAACTTTGAAACTAACTCTGGGTCAAGTTATTCATATCCACACTCAAGGCTAAACAAATCGATTGAGGCTAAAGAAATCAATAGTATCTAGTATCAATACAAGATACTAGGGTACGTAGGACTTTTGTTATTGATGTTAAAAGTAAAGATAACCACCTAGTAGTCTCTAGGTTTAATTTAAGACTGAAATTGAGGAAGAGCAACTACCCTCTGGAACGTTATGACGCTGGTTGACTGCAGGATGATAATTTGAGAACTTTCCAGGAACACTTGAATACTAGACTAGACTGTCTAAAATTTGAAATTTTGGAAGATGGTTTAAATATTTTTTGAGAAATAGCTTGTGAAGTCGCAGATCGTGTCTTATGGAGGAAAGTTAGAAACACAGCTAGAAATATTAGTGAAAATATTTTGAGTTTACTAGAGAAGAGGAGGCATAAGAAATATTTGAGTAATAGACCACATGAAAAATAAGCAAATATAAGGAAAGTAGAGTAAGTATTACAATATGAATTAAGGAAATTGGAAGAGGAGGTCATTGATAAAATTTCTGAAGTTCTGGACATTGCATCCAGACGACATAATACTAAAACCTTATGCTGGTATCATCGGCAGCGCAATAGCGCTGCCTAAGTAAAGAGCGATGTTGAAACAACGTATCATTTATTTTTATTTTTCCTAGTCTTGGAACAAGGCACTTCGCATCGAAGGAGTTGCCGTAGAAACTTCAAAAAGGGCTCATTCGTTTGGAAATTGGAGTGATCTGTGCACTTTTTAATAACTGAAAGTGATTGGAAGGCAGCTAACACCCCTTCCACGCCCACCATTTCCCCAAATATATCCAATAAAAATTTTCAGACAGCCATTTTGTTCAGCGTAGTTGATGTCCAGATAAAATTTATGTTTTCAAGGAGGACACTCCCCCACAGCCCTCCCGGCAAGGGTTGTAAGTTATGCCCTGGGGCCATATAAGGTTTTTATAAAAAGCTTTGTCGTAGAAACTTAAAGGAAGGTTCTTTTGATTGGAAATTCAAAGGGTTAGTACTCTTTTTATGAATCAAAAGTGATTGAAGGGCAATTAAGCCCCCTCTCAAGCCCACCTTTTCCCCAAACACATCCAATAAAAATTTTGAAACAGCTATTTTGTTCAACGTAGCTGAAAGTTCTGGAAATTAGGTCTTTGAGGATGACAACCGCCACCCCCCCAGAGCCCTCAGGGCAAGGGTTGTAAGTTATGCCCCGTGGGGCATATATGGTTTTTCTAGAAATCGTTGTCGTAGAAACTTCAAAAAGGGCTCATTTGATTGAAAATTGAAATGGCTAGCGCCCTTTTTAATAGTCAAAAGTGATTGGAAGGCAACTAGCACCCCTTCGACGGCCATCATTTATACAAACACATCCAATCAAAATTTTCAGGTAGCAATTTTGTTCAAAGTAGTTGAAAGGTCCGGAAATTATATCTAAGAGGATGACACTCCCCACACAGCCCTCAGGGTAAGGGTTTAAGTTATGCCCTGGGGCATATAAGGTTTTATTTAAAGCTTTGTCGGAGAAACTTGAAAAAGGGCTCATTTGATTGAAAATTGAAATGGCTAGCGCCCTTTTTAATAGTAGAAAGTGATTGGAGGGCAACTAACACCCCTTCAATGGCCATCATTTATACAAACACATCCAATCAAAATTTTGAGGTAGCCATTTTGTTCAAAGTAGTTGAAAGGTCCGGAAATTATATCTAAGAGGATGACACTCCCCACACAGCCCTCAGGGTAAGGGTTTAAGTTATGCCCCCGGTCATACAAGGTTTTATTTAAAGCTTTGTCGGAGAAACTTGCAAAAGGGCTTATTTGATTGGAAATTCTAAGGGCTAGGGCCCTTTTTAATAGTCAAAAGTGATTTGAGAGCACCTAACCCCCCTCTCACACCCACCATTTCCCCAAACACATCCAATCAAAACTTTTAGATAGCCATTTTGTTGAACATGGTTAAAAGTTTTAGAAATTAGGTCTTTGAGGATGATAACCTCCTCAGAGCCCTCGGGGCAAGGGTTGTAAGTTATGCCCTGGGGGCATAAATTACAATAAATAACCGAGTCAAACTCAAAACGAGCAGAATTTGTTTTATTAAAGTTATAAAAGTAATAACATTTATATTTTTATTTAGTAAAATGTAAATTATGTTCTGGCCTTGGGAAGGCACATTGGTTTTGAGCCCTACTTATGTTAATTTCTGCTCGTTTTAGTTTGACTCGGTTATTTATTGTAATTTCCGTTCGTTTTCTGTTTCATTTATTTATCGATGCTGATTTGTGGTAGTTTTACGCTTGGTAGATTATTTGATTCTATTTTTGCTCATTTTTGATTTAATGGAGTTCTTTAATTAACTTTGAAAAACTTACTTTGTGGAAAAAGTTTTTTAATTACTGTTAAAAAGTGAGAATTGAGAGTCAATCTGGATTGTCCCGGTTAAAGATAGGAACGGGACAACAATCGGTGATAAGGAAAGAGTTTTAGAAGTAAAGTAAGATTCATTTTTTGAGGATGATTTAGTGACAGTGCTAAAAAGATTAAAAATAGCAAGGCTCCAGGTGCTGATAGTACGGTAAAATGAGTTTTTTAAACATGGTGGTTTTGTAGTTAAAATTAAATTATCGAACATTATGAAAGATTCTGAATATGATTTTTTAAACGGGAAGAATACCTAGCGAGTATAAGAATACTTTTATTAAACCACTCAATAAGAAAGATAATAAGAGTCAGTGTGGTAATCCTATGTCATAGGTATTCTGTGTCATACCCTTTATTTATCAAAGGCAGCGCGCTAGCTCTGTCAAAGTAAAGAATGATGTGGGCACAATGTGTTTTTTTTCACCCGGGCACTTTGTATCGAAGGAATGGTCGTAGAAACTTTGAAAAGGGCTCATTCGATTGGAAATTGGAGTGGCTAGTGCCCTTTTTAATAGTCGAAAGTGATTGGAGGGCAGCTAGCTCCCCCCCCCCCTTACGCCCATCATTCCCCCAAACACCTCCAATTGAAATTTTGGAGATAGCCATTTTGTTCAGCGTAGTTGATTTCCAGATAGGAAATATATTTTGAGGAGGAAAATCCCCCACAGCCCTCGGGGCAAGGGTCTTAAGTTATGCCCTGAGGGCATATAAGAACGATGTTGGCACAATGTACTATTTATTTTTTTTTCCTTTATAGCAGGGCACTTCATATGGAAGGTATCGTCGTAGAAACTTCAAAATGGGCTCATTCGATTGGAAATTGAGAGTTATAGTTCCCTTTTTCTATAATACAAAGTGATTGGAGGGCAACTAGCCCCCCCCCCACACGCCCGTCATTCCCCCAAAGCACATCCAATCAAAATTTTGAGATAGCCATTTTGTTCAGCGTAGTTGATTTCAAGAGAGAAAACCTTTTTTTGAGGAGGATACTCCCCCACAACCCTCAGGGCAAGGGATTTACGTTATGCCCTGGGGACATATAAGGTTTTTATAGAAGGCGTTGTCGTAGAAACTTCAAAACAGGCTTATTTTATTGGAAATTTGAAGGGCTCGTACCCTTTTTAATAGTCAAAAGTGAAATTAGGGCAACTAGCCCCTCCCCGCACGCCCATCATTCCCCCACAACCCTCAGAACAAGGGTTTTAAGTTAAGCCCTGGGGGCATACAAGGTTTTTATAGAAGGCGTTGTCGTAGAAACTTCAAAAAAGGCTCATTCGATTGGAAATTCAAAGGGCTAGTGCCCATTTTAATAGTCGAAGGTGATTGGAGGGCAACTAGCCCCCCCATGCCCATCATTTCGCCAAACACATCGAATCAAAATTTTGAGATAGCCATTTTGTTCAGCGTAGTTGATTTCCAGGTAGAAAATATGTTTTTGAGGAGGACACTCCTCCACAGCCCTCATGGTAGGGATTTTAATTTATGCCCTGGGGGCATATAAGGTTTTTAAAGAAGGCGTTGTCGTAGTAGCTTCTAAAAAAGCTCAGTTGATTGGAAATTCTAAGGGCTAGTGCCCTTTTTAATTGTTGAAACTGATTGGAGGACAACTAGCCTCCCCCACGCCCATAATTTCCCTTAACACATCCAATAAAAATTTTGAGATAGCAATTTTGTTCAGCGTAGTTGATTTCCAGATGGAAAATATATTTTTGAGGAGGACACTCCCCCACAACCCTTAGGGCAAGGATTATAAGTTATGCCCTGGGGGGCATATAAGGTTTTTATTGAAATCTTTGCCGTAGAAACTTGAAAAAGGGATCATTCAATTTTAAATTCAAATAGTAGTACCCTATTTAATAGTCAAAAGTGATTTGAGGGCAACTAACCCCTCTTTCACTCCCACCATTTCCCCAAACACATCCAATCAAAATTTTTAGATAGCCATTTTATTCAACGTAGTTGAAAGTTTTGGAAATTAGGTCTTTAAGGTTGACAAACCCTCCCTCCAAAGCCCTCACGGCAAGGGTTTTAAGGTATGCCCTGGGGCATATAAAGTTTTTATTGAAATCTGTCGTAGAAACTTCAAAAGGGCTCATTCAATAGGAAATTGAAAGGGCTAGTGCCTTTTTTAGTAGTTGAAAGTGAATGGACAGCGACTAACACCCCTCTCACGCCAACCATTTTCCAAAACACATCCAATCAAAATTTTGAGATATCCATTTTCTTCAACGTAGTTGAACGTTCTGGAAATTAGGTCTTTTAGGATGATAGCCCCCTCAGAGCCCTCAGTGCAAGGGTTGTAAGTTATGCCCTGGGGGCATATAAGGTTTATATAGAAAGTTGTTCTATAAATCATAGGCAGCGCTATCGCGCTGTCTAAGTATAGAACGGGAACACTCGGGAACGAGACAAGAAACGGGGAATAAGTAAAGAGGAGGACACTTCCCCACAACCCTCAGGGCAGGGGTTTTAAGTTATGCCCTGGGGGCATATAAGAACGATGTTGGCACAATGTATTATTTATTAATAGTTTCCTTTAGAGCAGGGCACTTTGTATCGAAGAAATTGTCGTAGAAACTTCGAAAAGCGCTCATTCAATTGGAAATTGGAGTTGCTTGTGCCCTTTTTAATAATCGAAAGTGATTGGAAGGCGACTAACACCCCTCTCTAGCCCTCCATTTCCCCCAACACATCTAATCAAAATTTTGAGATAGCCTTTTTGTTTAACGTAGCTGAAAGTTCTGGAAATTCGGTCTTAGAGGATGACAACCACCCTAACAGACCTTAGGGTAAGAGTTGTAATTTATGCCCTGGGGGCATATAAGGTGTTTATAGAAAGCGTTGTCGTTTCCAAAAGGGCTCATTTGATTGGAAATCGAAAGACCTAGTGCCGTTTTTATTAGTCGAAAGTGATTGGAAGGCTTGACATTTTTATATTAAAGATCGAAGTTGGTATAATGTAGTATTTTTTGTTGTTGTTGTTGTTTAGACCAGGGTACTTCGTATCGAAGGAGTTGTCGTGGGAACTACGAAAAGGGATCCTTCGATTGAAAATAGAAAGGGCTGATGCCCTTTTTAATAGTCGAAAGTGATTTGAGGGCAACTAATCCCCCTTCCACTCACACTGTCCCACGCCCACCGTTCCACACCAACCTTCCCATTTCCGTTCTTAAAATTTAACCAAATCAAAATAGCGTAAGTGTATCCAAGCTATCAAAGAAAGTAAGCAGATTTTTTTGCGAATGGTATCAAGTTTTCCATTTCAGGTCAACTAAAGGAGGTATGAAACTAAATTGAACAGTACTATTTGTGTCCAGATTTTTAAAAGGGTGTATGTTGTTAAAAATTGCTGAAAAATTTTCTCCAGCATACAAATTGCAGGCCAAACTATAAAGTCTTAAAAAACGAAAAGATTTAAAGTATTGTTTTCTTTTTCCCTGAAAAGACTATATCAATATAAAACGAACAGAAATTTATTAAAAAACTTTTTCCACAAAATACGTTTTTCAAAGAAAAGTAAAGAACCCCATTAAACAAAAAATGAACAAAAATAAAATCAAATAATCTACCAAGCGTGAAACTACCACAAATCAACATCGATAAATAAATGAAACCCAAAACGAACAGAAATTACAATAAATAACTGAGTCAAACTCAAAACGAGAAGAAATTAACGTAAGTTGGGCGCAAACCCGCTATGCCTTCCTAGGGCCAGAACAAAATTTGCACTTTACTGAAAAAGATACAAATGAATGTGTATTCTCAGTTTAATACACATATACTGATATTTAGTAATCAAAATGTTAATATTATTTAATTTATTAAAATTATAAAAGTATAAACATTTATATTTTATCAGTAAAGTGCAAATTATGTTCTGGCCCCGGGAAGGCATGGGGGTTTTGCGTTCAACTTATGTTAATTTCTGCTCGTTTTGAGTTTGACTCGGCTAATTATTGTAATTTCTGTTCGTCTTGGGTTTCATTTATTTATCGATGCTGATTTGTGGTAGTTTCACGCTTGGTAGATTATTTGATTTGATTTTTGCTAATTTTTTGTTTAATGGAGTTCTTTACTTTTCTTTTTAAAACTTATTTTGTGGAAAAAGTTTTTTAAATTAATACTCTCGAAAACAGCAAGATATTTTTTCTGAAAATTGGGCTACTAAGTTTTTCTGGTGTGAAAAGCGATCTATATAGGTCACAACTTTGGAAAAGTTTTTTGCTTCCCCGTCCCAGTTCCCTTAATAAACAGAAGCAACAGTAAGAATCATAGCACGATGGACCGACTGTAGCTCGGTTTTCTGGTACTAATAATCTAGTTTCTTTAAAAAAGCAGGATTTTGGTATTTCACAATCATTCTAAGTCTCATATTAGAGTTTAGAAAACTTAAAACTTTGATATAAGGTTGAAAAATATTCCCAGTCAGGTATTTCTAGCCCGAGGTCTTTCTTTACGCATAGACACGTTAAAGCCTCTCGTACAGCGAATTTTAAGCGTGAGTTCTCACTACAGTATATGTACAAAATTGATGTAAACCAGAATTTCTTTTGTAATGCATAAAGACCCAATGAGTGTTGTGGTAGGAAAATGGAGACTTTAATTTTTCAAGTAAGATATTGAGCAACGTCCTCTAATTGCACCTGAGAAATCACTTCCTATTACTAAAGTCGTTTTTAAGGGGAACGGAACTAAAAATAGAACAATTGGATTCTAGAAAATAATCCGACACAAGTAAGCTGAAATCATGATGACAGGAAGTATTTGAAGTCTTACCCTTCGAGGTGAGGATGAAGTTATACAAAATTGCTGATCCAAAGCTATTTTCGTGGAAAAATATTTTTCCAGGAAATATACCAAAATTGGCATTAAGGAAGAGTTGAGATACAGTCAAGTTGGTTAATTTACAATTTATTTAATACTTCGCTAAGTTGACACGTAACGTAAATAGGCATTTTAATGGTAATTCCAAATATGCAAATCAATATCCTTACAATTATTTACAGAAGAAGCAGCAGATTCTGCACATTATCTTTCGTATATCACTAATGAGTTGCTTTTATTTTTAATAAATTTTCGTTTATAAAAGAAAATTTATTAAAAATAAAAGCAACTCACAGCAGCAACTCTATAAGAAAATTAAAACAAATTTTCTTGTGAATTATTATCGCTTCTAATCAGCAGTTATACCAAACCAATCCTGCTCAACTCATCCTCAGGGCTATACTGTGGTGTTCTCCCCCCCATAGTATAGTGCAGACAGTTTGATATCATTCCATTTTCCCTTCTTGCTTTAGTTTTGTTTTTCTCTGTTTAAAGCTTTTTCCAATAGGCAATGTTTAGAAGTCCTCCAAAAAAAAAATGTCCCCCCAGATCCCAAATCAAATTCCAGTGAATGTGCCATAGTGAAAGATACCCATCTTGGCTGGTCAAGCACACTTTCTCAAAGTTCAAATGATAGCTCCAATTCGGAGAATAGGACAATGATAAGTGTAGGGGCTAATGTAACTATAAATGATGATAATGGGTTTCAAGAGGTCCTCTCTAGAAAGTCTAAACAAAGGAAAAAAATCTCCCCAATTAAAAGCATTTCCCCTCTCCCTGCCCAAAATCCTCCCTCCAAAAACTTAGGAATTTACCTTAAAATTATTCCCACTACCCCCTTTGAAATAAAAATGATCACTGCAATAAGAGTTGCAATTTTTAAATTGCTAAAATCAATGTTCTCTCTTAACATTAACCGTGATGGATCTCTGCTAATAGCTGTAGAAGATCAGAAATCAGCAGATACAATAATTAACCTGAAATCCCTTCTGAATACCCCAATTATTGCATCTAATTGGAATCCAAAACAATCACCAACAAAAATAGTAGTGTATAATGTTCCCCCAGAGATATCTACTCAGGAGTTAAAAGAAGGCCTTTCAGATAGGGCTGGAAACATAATCCCAGTTGAGGATGTTACCCAACTTGGAAAACCTAACTCTAATGGCCTAAAAACTAGTAGATCCTTCTTATTCACACTGAAGGATAAAATTGATATCCCAGAAAAATTATTCCTATTTGGGCAAATCAAACCACACAAGGAATACAAACCTAAGCCTATTCAGTGTCAGAAGTGTTTCAAACTGGGACACACGATAAACAAAAGCAATGAAATTCTCCAAGAGTGTAGTAATTGTAAATCTTTCCATCCTCAAGAGCTGACAACTTGCAACAACACTCAGCCTACATGCATCAATTGCAAAGGCCCACATGAATCTACAAATAAATCATTATGCCCTTCATACAAGAAAAGAGCTCTAACACTCCAAATATCAACAGAGAAGGCCATCCCATACCCCTTTGCAGCAATGGAAGCAAATGCTGCCCAACAATACCAAATAAAGCCTGTAATGAAACCAACCCAAACCCCCAAGTCAAATGCCCCCAATGCCTCAAGCACCCCATATCAACCACCATCTTCTAAGCCCCCTAGCTCAAATCCCTATCAGAAGGAATCACCAAGCCAACAAGCCTCCTTGTCCGGTGAGATGAGGCCAGCCTGGCCCTCCCTCCCAAGAAGAAACAAACCAGAAACACTACCAGGAATCAATCCATTAACCAACAAACAGGATGCACTGCCAAAAATGCAATCCCCAAATATATGCTTATTCATTCTAAACTGTAATGCAGTTCAGGCCATGAACATACATCAACTACAGAAAATAAAAATTATTGCAGAATTGGCAAAAATTTACATCCCAGATGATATGCTCATTCAAGCAAAAAAAGATCTTGCTTTACTATTAACAAAGCTGAACATTGATACACATTCATATGAAGAATAAATCAACAACACAACATTTATCAATACTCCAATGGAATGTAAGATCACTCACAGAAAATAAGCTAAATGAACTAACATCATTTATGAATAATAATTAAATTAATATTGCTTGCCTCCAAGAAACTCATTTAACCCAAAATCAACAAATTAAGTCTCTGGGATATACTATCCTGAGAAAGGATAGATCTTCAGAGAGAAAAGGAGTTGGTCTAGCTTTATTAGTTAATAATAATATAAAATTTTGTGGCATCAATTTTCCAGATTTTGAAAATGATGTTGATGTAATTGGTATAAGTGTTTGGCTGAATAATTTAAAAACCTTCATAATAAGCTTTTATAACCCTAATGGCCACACTACAGATGCCAAGTATTTCTTTAATTATATAAATAATTCTAATATGTTAAAAAATATCATTATTTGTGGAGATTTCAATGCCCACAGCCTTTTGTGGGGGAATAAACCAGCAAATAAAGCTGGTAAATTTATTGAGCATATGACTTGAAATAATAATGAATTAGTTGTTGCTACCCCTCCAAACCTGAATACTTATTTCAACCCCAAAAGTGGCAATTTCTCCACAATTGACCTACAAATTGTGTCTTTAAATTTTTTGAACAAAATTTACATAAATAAAATTGATAGTCTATGTACAGACCATTTTGCTATAGTTTGCTCCCTAAATGAACCTGCTGAAACTGTATCTCATACATCCAAATATATCAACACTAAGGCAAATTGGTCTATTTTCCAAAATAAGCTAAATGATGAAATTACAAGTTTCACCCAAAGTTCATGCATTTTTAAGACAACAGTTGACACACATGCTGAAGCATTGACTTTTTTATTAATAAATACAGCTAATCATGCTATCCCCAGGACAACACCTAAGAAAACATTCCCTAAACAAATTCCTAAAGCATGGTGGACAAATGAGTGCCTAATAAATGGAGGATAAAAAAGGCAGCTAGGACAGAATTCATAAAAAAACCAACACCTACTACATATGTAAAAAAATTACAAGCAGAATCTAATCTAAAAAGGACTATAATAGATGCTAAATATAAATACTGGAGTAATTTTGCAAATAATCTCTCCAGAGAAACAAATGAGCCAATTATACATAAAGTCATAAGCCACATATGTGGGAAAAAGACTTCTCCCAACCCACTCCTGTATGAGCTTATACATAATCATACCCATTATGACAATGATAATGAAAAGGCTAACCTATTTGCAACTCTTTTTGTTAATAAGCTAACATCAAATACTCAAAGCAAGCTGTCCACAATTCCTATGAATCCTAGTTACCAACCACGCCCAGGATCCGAGTACATAACTAATCCATTTTCAATCCAGGAATTGAATAATGCAATACATCATATTAGGTCCAAAACTAGCAGCAGCTATGACAAGATACACCCTACATGGATAAAGAATCTCACACCTTCATACAAACAAGAACTGCTAAATTGTTATAATCACGCTTGGGCATCTTCTAGGTTCCACAATATATGGAAATGTTCGTCCCTCCTACCAATCCTAAAGAAAAATAAACCAAAAGATTACCCTGAGTCTTATAGGCCCATAATGATTACACCTGTGATGGGGAAAATAATGGAGAAAATTATTCATCATAGTCTCCTCTGGTTTGTTGAAAAAAATAATTTGATCCCACACACTCAAACTGGATTCAGGAAATACTATTCCTCAACAGATGCTTTCATTTTGCTAACAAATGCAATAAATGAATCTTTCTCAAAAAATAATATCCTAGTGGCAGCTTTCCTAGATTTTGAAGGAGCTTATGACAATGTGAACCACTAAATCCTTTTAAATAAACTTGCAAACCTTGGAGTACCTCCTAAGCTAGTATCCTTTATTAAATCCTTCATAGAAATGCGAAATTTCATTGTTTGTGTTGGTTCAGCCTCTTCACCCCAAAAGACAATATCCAAAGGCCTACCTCAGGGAGCAGTCCTCAGTTGCCTCCTTTTTACCCTATATCTCTGGGACATGAACCTACCCCACACGAATCTACAATATGCTGATTATCAGGTGCTATGGTCATTTGGCAACACCTTTCAGATAGCACAGTCAAATCTACAAAAGTCACTTTTCCAGTTTGCAAAATTGTCTCAACATTCAGATTTACCCATTGCACCCACCAAGTCAAGAATAATCCAATTTCACCGGAAGCGGAACCATGTTAATGCAAAACTAACTATAAATAAAACAATTATTCCAGAAGATAATAATATTAATTACCTAGGTCTCATGCTTGACCAAAAACTTAATTTCCACCTCCACATTTCAAACACAATAAAAAAATGTTATAGAAAAGCAAATATACTAAAAAGACTTCTTTCCACACCCTGGGGTTGTAAGGAGAAAACCTTACTCCAGTTTTATAAATCACATATAAGACCCCATATTGACTATGGGCTCGTGTGCAAAGACCCAGATGCAAAAAATTGAAACAACACAAAATGATATAATACGTCTCATATTTGGTCTTAGGAAACCCACAAGCACCAAGTTTCTGCTTATGGAGAGTGAATTAACAACAATAAGGGAGAGACGTAGGTTTCTCTTGACTAAAAAATCTTACAAAAATTGAATCAAATCGCTCGCACACATTACATAATTGGTTAAGAAATCCAGCCATGTATAGAGGTATTGCAGATGAGTATGCCAATATTCAAAAGAAGTTCCCTGGACCAGCAAAGTCTATTGCACCTACTTTCCCCCAATCCCCTCCATGGAATTGGTCATTTCCCATAATAAATACTGAATTTTCAAAATGGAATAAAGATTTAACCCCCATTGGTTTTGTCCAGAAAAATTTTGCAGAACTTAACACAATTACCTATAAAAATCACTTTCAAATATTTGTTGATGGGTCAAGAATGAATGAGAAGGTTGCAAGTGGTGTTTTCCTTCCTCAGCTGAAAATTGCAATGGGCGAGAGATTATTTAATAATTTATCTATAATGTCTGCTGAGTTAAATGCCATAATCATGGCATTAGAACACCTTAAGCAAAACCAACCTTTGATTGAAAATTCAAATAATATTATCATCTATTCCGACATTTTATCAAGCCTTGAGTTGCTGGCCTCAGCTCCTCAATATAAGTTGGACATTGACACTTATCATTGTCTCAGTATTATTGATAATCTTGCTTCAAGTGGCATAAAAACTTACTTTCAGTACATTCCTAGCCACTCTGGCATAAGTGGTAATCATCAGGTTGATGAAATAGCAAAAAATGCTATAAATATTGACCAGCCAAGTGGGAGACCAATCCCAATTAGAGATATTTACCGATGGAGGCTATCAGATATTAATTTTAATAAGATTAATCCTATCCTTTCCCCCTTTCCCAATAAGTATCTTTCTAAAATTTATCATAGAATTCGTTCTGGAACAAATGGACTAAATTTCCTTGCATTCTCATATAAGCTTTCTAATTCAAGTGGCTCAATTCCCCTGTCCCCTCTTAGCAGACATTGTAATATGAATAATGAAACAATTGACCATTGCCTATTTGAATGTAATATGCTGACGTCTGCACAACATACCTTGCTTTGTAAACTGTTAAAATACTTCAAACACCGCAAAATCCCACTATCAGCCAAGAGCCTAGCCAACTATACCTGCACACAGAGCATAGAAATCGACATCTATCATCTTATATTTGAACTCCTAGAGTCAAAAGATCTGCTGAAAGATATCTGAATATATCTAATAAATATGAGGCAATCAAGCCAGTAGCTCTGTAGCCCACAGAGTGAAGCAAAAGGAAAAGGGCTAAATAGTTTTACTGAAAAGCCCGCCTGCTGTTAAATAGAAGAAGAAGAATATCAACGTATGATATCTTGCTGTATTTTAGTAAGTTTTTATGCCACTTGAAGCAAGATTATCAATAATACTGAGACAATGATAAGTGTCAATGTCCAACTTATATTGAGGAGCTGAGGCCAGCAACTCAAGGCTTGATAAAGATTCGGAATAGATGATAATATTATTCGAATTTTCAATCAAAGATTGGTTTTGCTTAAGGTGTTCTAATGACATGATTATGGCATTTAACTCAGCAGACATTATAGATAAATTATTAAATAATCTATCGCCCATTGCAATTTTCAGGTGAGGAAGGAAAACACCACTTGCAACCTTCTCATTCATTTTTGACCCATCAACAAATATTTGGAAGTAATTTTTATAGGTAATTGTATTAAGTTCTGCAAATTTTTTCTGAACAAAAGCAATGGGGGTTAAATCTTTATTCCATTTTGAAAATTCAGTATTTATTATGGGAAATGACCAATTCCATGGAGGGGATTGGGGGAAAGTAGATGCAATAGACTTTGCTGGTACAGGGAGCTCTTTTGAATATTGGCATACTCATCTGCAATACCTCTATGCATGGCTGGATTTCTTAACCAATTATGTAATGTGTGTGAGCTATTTGATTCAATTTTTGTAAGATGTTTTATCAAGAGAAAGCTACGTCTCTCCCTTATTGTTGTTAATCCACTCTCCATAAGCAGAAACTTGGTGCTTGTGGGTTTCCTAAGACCAAATATGAGACGTATTATATCATTTTGTGTTGTTTCAATTTTTTGCATCTGGGTCTTTGCACATGCACCATAGACAATGAGCCCATAGTCAATATGGGGTCTTATATGTGATTTATAAAACTGGAGTAAGGTTTTCTCCTTACAACCCCAGGGTGTGGAAAGAAGTCTTTTTAGTATATTTCCTTTTCTATAACATTTTTTTATTGTGTTTGAAATGTGGAGGTGGAAATTAAGTTTTTGGTCAAGCATGAGACCTAGGTAATTAATATTATTATCTTCTGGAATAGTGGTTTTATTTAGAGTTAGTTTTGCATTAACATGGTTTTGCTTCCGGTGAAATTGGATTATTTTTGACTTGGTGGGTGCAATGGATAAATCTAAATGTTGAGAGAATTTTTCAAACTGGAAAAGTGACTTTTGCATATTTGACTGTGCTATCTGAAAGGTGCTGCCAGATGACCATAGCACCAGATCATCAGCATATTGTAGATTCGTGTGGGGTAGGTTCATGTCCCAGAGATATAGGGCAAATAGGAGGCAACTGAGGACTGCTCCCTGAGGTAGGCCTTTGGATATTGTCTTTTGGGGTGAAGAGGCTGAACCAACACAAACAATGAAACTTCGCACTTCTATGAAGGATTTAATAAAGGATACTAGCTTGGGAGGTACTCCAAGGTTTGCAAGTTTATTTAAAATGATTTGGTGGTTCACATTGTCATATGCTCCTTCAAAATCAAGGAAAGCTGCCACTATGATATTATTTTTTGAGAAAGATTCATTTATTGCATTTGTTAGCAAAATGAAAGCATCTGTTGAGGAGTGGTATTTCCTGAATCCAGTTTGAGTGTGTGGGATCATGTTATTTTTCTCAACAAACCAGAGGAGTCTGTGATAAATCATTTTCTCCATTATTTTCCCCATCACAGGTGTAATCATTATGGGCCTATAAGACTCAGGGTTATCTTTTTGTTTATTTTTCTTTAGGATTGGTAGGAGGGACGAACATTTCCATATATTGGGGAACCTAGAGGATGCCCAAGCGTGATTATAACAATTTAGCAGTTCTTGTTTGTATGAAGGTGTGAGATTCTTTATCCATGTAGGGTGTATATTGTCATAGCTGCTGCTAGTTTTGGACCTAATATGATGTATTGAATTATTCAATTCCTGGATTGAAAATGGATTAGTTATGTACTCGGATCCTGGGCGTGGTTGGTAACTAGGGTTCATAGGAATTGTGGACAGAGTTCTTTGATTGTTTGATGTTAGCTTATTAACAAAAAAAGTTGCAAAGAGGTTAGCCTTTTCAATATTATTGTCATAATGGGTATTATTATGTATAAGCTCATACAGGAGTGGGTGGGGAGAAGTCTTTTTCCCACATATGTGGCATATGACTTTATGTATAATTGGCTCATGCGTTTCTCTGGAGAGATTATTTGCAAAATTATTCCAGTATTTATATTTAGCATCTATTATAGTCCTTTTTAGATTAGATTCTGCTTGTAATTTTTTTAAATATGTAGTAGGTGTTGGTTTTTTTATGAATTCTGTCCTAGCTGCCTTTTTTATCTTCCATTTATTTAGGCACTCATTTGTCCACCATGCTTTAGGAATTTGTTTAGGGAATGTTTTCTTAGGTGTTGTCCTGGGGATAGCATGATTAGCTCTATTTATTAGTAAAGATGTCAAGGCTTCAGCATGTGAGTCAACTGTTGTGTTAGAAATGCATGAACTTTGGGTGAAACTTGCAATTTCATCATTTAACTTATTTTGGAAAATAGACCAATTTGCTTTAGTGTTAATATATTTGGAAGTATGAGAAGAAGTTTCAGCAGGTTCATTTAGGGAGCAAACTATAGCAAAGTGGTCTGTACACAGACTATCAATTTTATTTATGTAAATTTTGTTCAAAAAATTCAAAGACACAATTTGTAGGTCAATTGTGGAGAATTTGGTACTTTTGGGGTTAAAATATGTATTTAGGTTTGGAGGGGTAGCAACAGCTAATTCATTATTATTTGAAATCATATGCTCAATAAATTTACCAGCTTTATTTGCTGGTTTATTCCCCCACAAAAGGCTGTGGGCATTGAAATCACCACAAATAATGATGTTTTTTAACATATTAGAATTATTTATATAATTAAAGAAATCCTTGGCATCTGAAGTTTGGCCATTAGGGTTATAAAAGCTTATTATGTAGGTTTTTAAATTATTCAGCCAAACACTTATACCAATTACATCAACATCATTTTCAAAATCTGGAAAATTGATGCCACAAAATTTTATATTATTATTAACTAATAAAGCTACACCACCTCCTTTTCTCTCTGAAGATCTATCCTTTCTCAGGATAGTGTATCCCAGAGACTTAATTTGTTGATTTTGGGTTAAATGAGTTTCCTGGAGGCAAGCAATATTAATGGAATTATTATTCATAAATGATATTAGTTCATTTAGCTTATTTTCTGTGAGTGATCTTACATTCCATTAGAGTATTGATAAATGTTGTGTTGTTGATTTATTCTTCATATGACTGTGTATCAATGTTCAGCTTTGTTAAAAGTAAAGCAAGATCTTTATTTGCTTGAATGATCATATCATCTGGGATGTAGATTTTTGCCAATTCTGCAATAATTTTTGTTTTCTGTAGTTGATGTATGTTCATGGCCTGAACTGCGTTACAGTTTAGAATGAATAAGCATATATTTGGGGATTGCATTTTTGGTAGTGCATCCTGTTTGTTGTTTAAGGGATTGATTCCAGGCAGTGTTTCTGGTTTGTTTCTTCTTGGGAGGGAGGGCCAGGCTGGCCTCATCTCACCGGAAAACAAGGCTTGATGGCTTTGTGATTCCTTCTGATAGGGATTTGAGATAGGGGGCTTAGAAGATGTTGTTTTATATGGGGTGCTTGATGCATTTGGGGCATTTGTCTTGGGGGTTTTGGTTTGTTTCATTACAGGCTTTATTTGGTATTGTTGGGCAGCATTTGCTTCCATTGCTGCAAAGGGGTATGGGATGGCCTTCTCTGTTGATATTTGGAGTGTTAGAGCTCTTTTCTTGTATGCAGGGCATAATGATGTATTTGTAGATTCATGTGGACCTTTGCAATTGATGCATGTAGGCTGGGTGTTTTTGCAAGTTGTCAGCTCTTTAGGATGGAAAGATTTACAATTACTACACTCTTGGAGAATTTCATTGCATTTGTTTGTCGTGTGTCCCAGTTTGAAACACTTCTGACACTGAATAGGCTTAGGTTTGTATTCCTTGTGTGGTTTGATTTGCCCAAATAGGAATAATTTTTCTGGGATATCAATTTTATCCTTTAGTGTGAATAAGAAGGATCTACTAGTTTTTAGGCCAGTAGAGTTAGGTTTTCCAAGTTGGGTGACATCCTCAACTGGGATTGTATTTCCAGCCCTATCTGAGAGGCCTTCTTTTAACTCCTGAGTAGATATCTCTGGGGGAACATTGTAAGCTACAATTTTTGTTGGTGATTGTTTTGGGTTCCAATTAGATGCAATAATTGGGATATTCAGAAGGGATTTAAGGTTAATTATTGTATCTGCTGATTTTTGATCTTTTACAGCTATAAGCAGAGATCCATCACGGTTAATGTTAAGAGAGAACATTGATTTTAGCAATTTAAAAATTGCAACTGTTATTGCAGTGATCATTTTTATTTCAAAGGGGGTAGTGGGAGTAATTTTAAGGTAAATTCGTAAGTTTTTGGAGGGAGGATCTTGGGCAGGGAGAGGGGAAATGCTTTTAATTGGGGAGATTTTTTTCCTTTTTTAGAGCTTCTAGAGAGGACCTCTTGAAACCCATTATCATCATTTTTGGTTGCATTAGGACCTACAGTTATCATTGTCCTATTCTCCGAATCGGAGCCATCATTAGAACTGTCAGATAATGTGCTTGACCAGCCAGGATGGGTATCTTTCACTATGGAATTTGATTTGGGATCTGGGGGGACGTTTTTTTTGGAGGACTTCTGAACATTGCCTATTGGAAAAAGCTTTAAACACAAATATAAAACTAAAATAAGAAGGGAAAATAGATGATATCAAACCGTCTGCACTGTACTATGGGAAGGATAAACACCACAGTATAGCCCTGAGGATGACTTGAGCAGGATAGGTTTGGTACAACTACTGATTAGAAACGATAATAATCAAGAAAATATATTTCGATTTTCTTGTACGGTTGCTGTTGTTGACAATTTTTGTTGGTGATTGTTGAACAACACAAAATGATATAATACGTCTCATATTTGGTCTTAGGAAACCCACAAGCACCAAGTTTCTGCTTATGGAGAGTGGATTAAAAACAATAAGGGAGAGACGTAGCTTTCTCTTGATAAAACATCTTACAAAAATTGAATCAATTAGCTCACACACATTACATAATTGGTTAAGAAATCCAGCCATGTATAGAGGTATTGCAGATGAGTATGCCAATATTCAAAAGAAGCTCCCTGTACCAGCAAAGTCTATTGCACCTACTTTCCCCCAATCCCCTCCATGGAATTGGTCATTTCCCATAATAAATACTGAATTTTCAAAATGGAATAAAGAGTTAACCCCAATTGCTTTTGTCCAGAAAAAAATTGCATAACTTAATACAATTACATATAAAAATCACTTCAAAATATTTGTTGATGTGTCAAAAATGAATGAGAATGTTGCAAGTGGTGTTTTCCTTCCTCACCTGAAAATTGCAATGGGCGAGAGATTATTTAATAATTTATCTAGAATGTCTGCTGAGTTAAATGCCATAATCATGGCATTAGAACACCTTAAGAAAAACCAATCTTTGATTGAAAACTTGAATAATATTATCATCTATTCCGAGTCTTTATCAAGCCTTGAGTTGCTGGCCTCAGCTCCTCAATATAAGTTGGACATTGACACTTATCATTGTCTTAGTATTATTGATAATCTTGCTTCAAGTGGCATAAAAACTTACTTTCAGTACATTCCTAGCCACTCTGGCATAAGTGGTAATCATCAGGTTGATGAAATAGCAAAAAATGCTATAAATATTGACCAGCCAAGTGGGAGACCAATCCCAATTAGAGATATTTACCGATGGAGGCTATCAGATATTAATTTTAATAAGATTAATCCTATCCTTTCCCCCTTTCCCAATAAGTATCTTTCTAAAATTTATCATAGAATTCGTTCTGGAACAAATGGACTAAATTTCCTTGCATTCTCATATAAGCTTTCTAATTCAAGTGGTTCAATTCCCCTGTCCCCTCTTTGCAGGCATTGTAATATGAATAATGAAACAATTGACCATTGCCTATTTGAATGTAATATGCTGACGTCTGCACAACATACCTTGCTTTCTAAACTGTTAAAATACTTCAAACACCACAAATTACCACTATCAGCCAAGAGCCTAGCCAACTATACCTGCACACAGAGTATAGAAATCAACATCTATCATCTTATATTTGAACTCCTAGAGTCAAGAGATCTGCTGAAAGATATCTGAATATATCTAATAAATATGAGGCAATCAAGCCAGTAGCTCTGTAGCCCACAGAGTGAAGCAAAAGGAAAAGGGCTAAATAGTGTTACTGAAAAGCCCCCCTGCTGTTAAATAGAAGAAGAAAGTATTTTGCTTCCAGCCTCTTTTATTACAACTAATGTTTGATATACGATCAATAAAATGAGTGACTAAGACCACACTGGTTGCGACTAGTCTGTAAGCATATAAACTTGTTTAAGACAAGTTTACTTTTTTACCTGTTTTATCAAAGACAACTTTACTTACAAAACATTTTATGGCAACCCTGTCACATTGTCTTACAAAAAATTTAAAACTAATTTTCATGTAACAGGTGAGGTTAAAAATGTGAATCAGCATATATACTAATTTTAATAAATTAGAGCCTATTTTCCTCTCGCTCTCTTCACAGAATAGATTAAATCAAGTTGATGCAGGGATGATCTATTTCAAAGAATAATATTGGCTAAAGTGGCCTACTTTTTTGAGCCTTTGAAATAGGAAGGGGTAGGCTATTTGTGTACAATTTGGGCTTTTGACAAGGAAGCTTGTTAACTAAACAAATCTTACTTTATAATATGCAGACAAATTGTAGTCGATCATTCCTTAAAACACTTCATTTTACTTCACCTAACTAGGCTAATGTGCAGCTAGGGTAGGCTATTTCCCATCTATTTTGCCAAACCTCACTCTTTTGTAGATATCTAAGAAATATTCATATATTTAGAATTAAAATTTAGGCTAATCCTAAAACCAATTAGAACATTTGTTTATAGCCTATCAGAAATGAACTTTACATCCCCCCTCTCAAGGTTATACCCAGGATTTTTTTTGGGGAGGGGGGGGGGGTTTACTCAAAGATTTTTTTGGTGGGGGGATTACACAAAAAACTCTCGGTAATTATTTAGCCTTGGCCCCCTCATAAGGAGACATGTTAAGAAAACAATTCTTACTTTAAAATATGTATAATGATGCTAGTTCTTATATTATCCAAGGGGAGAACCTTTATCATCAAGTCTTTCCTCTAAAAATCCTCAAAATTGAAAAAGTTTCCAAATATCACCATGTTTTTAATTCAATGCTTAATTCTTTAGAAATTGCCGCTGTAAACTGCTGCAAAATATGTTGTCCTATAGACAGCATTTAGCAGATGTGTCAAAAACGTGTTTAAAGAAAAAGTAGTGGTATATTGAAATTATAGAAATTGTTAATTTTGTTATAAATCATGCCATTAACAAAAAATTTATGTGTTTTATGTGACAATAAAATTATGTCTTTTAGACTAAACCATCAAGGTGAAGGTGCTGTACAGCAATTATTTATAAATCATAACATTTTACCTACTACTATGTTTTGCACTGATTGTGAAAATGAATGCTATTTTGATGAATTACAAAATAGATTCCGATGTAATAGAACAAGATCGGAGCGGCGTGGACATAAAATTATTAAAAAAAGTGCAGTTTTAGTCAAAGTATTAATAAAGGGACTTGGTGCGAACAAGCAAACATATCATATCAACAAATAGCAGAGATTATGGTGATTTTTTGCAATTTAGATAGAGGAGCTCATATTCAGCAAATTATGGTTGATGAAATTAGCATATCATCAGCAACTGCTGTTGATTGGCAAAGTTTTTGTCGCGAAATATGCATTGACTTTATTGACAAACACAGTTCTAAATTGGGTGGTCCTGGAAAAATAGTGGAAATAGATGAAGCAAAGATAGGGAAGAGAAAATACAATAGGGGACGCTATATTGAAGGACAGTGGGTGTTTGGAGGTATTGAGAGACACTAGAAGTTTTTTTATTGTTCCCGTTCCTGACCAAACTGCCAACACTCTATTAGAAATTATAAAAAAGTGGATACATCCAGGTACAACTATAATTTCTGATTGCTGGAGCTCATATAATATATTAGGCATGCAAGGTTTTCAACACTTAACTGTCAACCATTCATTGAATTTTGTGGACCCTGTGACCGGGGCCCACACACAAAATATTGAACGTCTATGGTGTTCAATGCAAGAAGTGATTCCCAAGTACGGGAGATCGGACAAACATATGCTTGGATATCTTGCCGAGTTTTATTGGAAAACCTTTTTTCCCAATAAAAGGGCCAGACTGCATTATCTATTGCTACAGGCTGCTGAACTATACAAACCAGATACTCATTATCTAAATCAAAGTTTACCTGACACTAGTCAAGGCACCACCCAATAAAAATCAAATTTTCTCATCACAAGTGTCTCTATTTAATCATCTGTCAAATCAAGTGTCAAATTATAATTTAATCATATGTATCATGTGATCATTATAAATTAATCACCTCTTCAATTCCCTCTGATTGTGAAACTGCTGGATCATCCTAGAATCAAAAAGGTAATTTTCATATTATTTCATTTCTTTTCATAACCAAACCAAACCTAACCACTGCTATTAATATTTTGTTTTTACGCCACTGGTATTTGCCCATTCCCACTGCTATTTAAAAATAAAAATAAAATAAAAAGACCAGCATGAACACTATCTATAAAAAAAACTTATTAGGCGGCAATTTAAAAAAAATTAAGCATTGAATTTACAACATTGTAATTTTTGGAAACTTTTCCTCTTTTGAAGATTTTAGTGGAAAGACTTTATTATAAAGGTTCTCCCCTTGGATAATATAAGAACTAGTATCATTATGCATATTTTAACGTACGAATGGTTTTCTTAACATGTCTCCATATGAGGGGGCCAAGGCTAAACAATTACGAAACTCTCTAAAACTTATAAAAAATTTGTTTATATCCATTTTTGTTACATTTGTACAAGTCAGACAAACATTTCAGGGTAAGGGGGTTCAAACCCCCCTCCTGGGTATGGCCTTGCATTGTTGATGAGGTGCTTTTGTTGTCAAGAGTAAGAACAGGACAGTAAAAATGTATTACACTATTCCTGCTGTGCAGGAGTTCTACAAATTTAACATGTAAAATGTGAAATTTCCAATTGATATGGTTTCATAATGATATTCTTTACATATAGAAAACCTGCATACCCAAAATTATTTTCTTTTTTGAATTAAACACCAACTTTTGTGCTTTTATGGCTCAGTATTTTGGTACAGGAATACCATCTAGTTGACTTGCTATAAAAGTCAGCTCTCACTTTTTGGCACCCATTTTAATCACAAACAAGAATTTTTTGGAATAAGAATGGTAATTTTCTGTTATAGTAACCCCACTCAAGAATTAGGGTACAATGTGTAAAACTCAAGAACAAACCTAAGAACCAGTTTTTCATCCATCTGTATTAAGAGAAAACTAGCTTTCACTCAGTGAAAAACAAGTGGGAGATGACAGAATACATTAGACTTGTATAACCTGGGCTATATATTTGCACATTAATGGGGGGGGGTTAAGTATTTGGTCAGCATGAAGTTAGAAAACAATTCTTACTTCATAATAGTTTTACCCATCAAAAGTTACGCACCTATGAAAATTTGCCTTATTTTCTAAAAAAGAGGGAAACACCTCCAAGAAGTCATAGAACTTTAATGAAAATGCATCAGATTCAGCATATCAGAAAACCCTACTGCAGAAGTTTCAAGCTCCTATCTGCAAAAATGTGGAATTTTGTATTTTTTGTCAGAAGAAAGATCACGGATGCATGTTTACTTGTTTTTTTTTCCCAGGGGTATTTGTATTGATCCAGTAGTCTGAGAATATTGTAAAAGGGCTCATTTGAATGGAAATTAAAAGTTATAGTGCCCTTTTTAAGTGACCCAAAAATTAGAGGGCAACTTGGCCCCCTCCCACGCTCAATTCTTTCCCAAAGTCACCCAAACAAAATTTGAGATATCCATTTTGTTCAGCATAGTTGAAAATCTAATAAATATGTCTTTGAGGATGACTTAATCCCCCACAGTTCCTGGGGGAAGGGCTGAAAATTATGAACTTTGTCCATTGTTTGCATACAGTATTGCTTAATGGGAAGGATAAAGACATTTCAGGAGGGATTTTTTCTGATGGAGGGGGGTGTTGGAGGAGGGGGTTACAGGGGAAGATCCTTCCCTGGAGGATGTTTCCTTGGGGGAAGGGACATGTCTATGAAGGGGGCACTGGATTTCCCAGCATTATTTAAAAAACAATCAGAAATTAAACAAGAAAAACTAGTTTTTTCCAACTTAAAGTATGGAACAACATTAAAACTTAAAACAAACAGAAACTATTACATATATGAGGGGGTCTGCCCCCTAGTCAATACCATGCCCTTTTTTGGAAAGTTTTTTTTTTGTTCTTTCAAAAGAGCTATATATTCTAATTAACCGGTGTTTGTGATTCAAACAAAATTTGAACTTTAGAGTAAAGAGCAAGGTATTGACTAGGGGGCAAACTCCCTAATATATGTAATAAAACATACAAATATAGAAGTTTGTTATGTAAGTTAGTTTGTAATTTACATCAGAACAAAATTTTGAGAAAGCCATTTAGCCAAAAAAGTAAAATTAATTTGTAAATTTCGTTTTAATTATTCATGTATGGTGAGCCAAAATCAAAGCTGCATTAATTCAAAAACGTTCAGAAATTAAATAAAAAAAAAACAAGTTTTTTTAACTGAAAGTAAAGAGGGACATTAAAACTTAAAAATGAACAGATATTATTCTGTATATGAAAGGGGCTGTCCCCTCCTCAATACCTTGCTCTTTATGCTAAAGTTTAAATCTGTCACACAACATTACTTTTTAAAACAATAAAAAAAATTAGCCTAAAGAGTGAGATATTGAGGAGGGGACAGCCCCTTTCATATACGGCATAACTTCTGTTCATTTTAAGTTTTAATGTTGCTCCTTACTTTCAGTAAAAAAAATTTGTTTTTTAATTTAATTTACTGACAGTGCCAACATTTTTCATTTGGTTAAATAAAGAACATGAAAATACTGATATGATGTGTGCCATTTTTCAATCTCAATTGGTTCATCTAGCTGTTATTCCAACTCATGCAGTTATTTTATAGATGGTGATTCTATTCTCTATTTTTTGTAAATAAAGAAGGTGACATCTACCAAAATCTCAATCTTGGTTGGTTAATAAAAAAAAAAATACAGTCTGTGTCAAAACACAGACATGGCTTTGGTATGGCCAAGTAAATCAGTACTGTTAACATATTTACCAAAAAAAATTGCCCACTTCAGCCTGCAAATAGGTACTTGGATGAAAACGTCTGTCTAAGGGAACAATCTGTTAGTGGTAGTGATACAAGAAAATTAAGTAGTGCTATATCGGAGGATAGTGAGGAGCTCGTTGCAAAGTGTTCAGCCTTGATTGACATTCAAATGATTTAATTGGTGAGTGCTGAGCAAGGCTTGTTTTGGCAGTGCATCAAGTAATAAAAAAAAACTCTGGGAATTGATATTATCAGTATGTGTGAAAGTGTAGGTGAAAACCTAAAAGAACTTGAAGTTTTTTTAGCAGCTCTACTCAAAGTTGAAACACAAAAGAGCATAATGTTTGCAAAACCTGCCTCTTGATTGTCATGTTGATCATACCCCAGACAGCAGGGTTTTCCAGACCAGAAAATTGCATCAACAAGCAACAAACACCAAAAGATAATGAAGACTGGTTGGCACAAAAAATACAGGTACCTTGAGTATAGTGTCAGCAAGGACTGTGTGTACTGCTTTGCATGCATGCTGTTTCCTACTGGACCAAAATGCAAAAAGGCAGAAGATATGTGTGTTAAAAATGGAGTGTGCTCCTGGAACAAGATGATGAGCCAAGGGACAGAGAACCCTGGTAATATTAAAGAACATTTTGAAAGCCCTGCTCATCAGTCAGCAGTAACTGATATGGGAGTTTATAGCAAACTCAAGCACAGCATTGAAAACATGTTGGATAAAAAGACCAAGGCCTTGAAAAGACTGCAAGAAAAGGAATTAATTGAAATCCAATGAGGGGTCAAGGTTCTTATGGATGTATTAAAAACAATAGATAGCTCTTTGTGGGATGGCTGATGACAGCAATGGGAATTTCTGTCAAATTGTTAACCTTGTTGCTTGCTGCAATCCACATTTCAGCAACTGGTTGTGTTAAAGAACAATGAAAAGGAATACAGTGAACTACCTTAGTGGCGTTTTTCAAAACCAATTAATTGATGTACTGGGTAACAAAATCAAGTGCACAATTTTAACTGATGGGAACAATAGTGGTGTCCATTCAATTATTGCAGATACCACTCCAGACTGTGTGGACTAAGAAAGGCTTGTGATTTGTGTCAGATACTTGGACTAATGGTACCATCCAGGAGAGACTTTTACCCATGGTACCAGTTGAATAAAAAAAAGGTAGAGAATTTGCCAGCAAGATTCTAGAAGTTTTAGAAAAGAAAGGCATAAGCAAAGAGGTGCTTATGTTTCAGAGCTTTGATTACACAAGTAATATATCTGGTGTCCAACATGGTGCCCAGGAACACATATCAACCAAACTTGGAAGACAAGTATGCTACGTTTGATACATGGCTCATAGAGAGAACCTCATCATGGAACACAAATGCAGCAACAGCCCCATAGTCTGAAAAATGTTTGAGATCTTACAAGAACTGTACTGGTGTGTCTTTTTTAAAGATGGAATGAAAAGAATTATTGTTTACAAACAAGCACTGGAGAGGGCTGAATCAGTACTGAAGCTAAAGAATTTGGTGATGACAAGATGGATGTGCAGATCAGAGAGTTTGACAGCCTTGTGAACCAGCTTAGACACCATTGTGGAAGTTCACAACAAGCTAAAAGTACAAAATGAGGACACAATAATAAGAGAAACAGCCAAAGTTCTGCCCTGCTGCATAACCTGCTTTGACTTTATTCTGACACTTATGTTCATGCAACAGGTCATGTTCAGGATGAAGGTTCTTGCAGAAAATTTGCAGGCTGAACACCTTGATCTGATGACTGCTAATGAAGAACTCAGGACAACACATGATATTTTAGGTTCTCTCAGACCTGGATCCTGGATCAGATAGGCAGGCAAATTAAGACAGCAAAAGCAGTAGCAGAAAGATTTGGTTCAATAACCAATGGTGAGTTCCAACTTAAACGCCATCTTAGACATCCGCCTGCTCATTATTCAGAAGCAATTGCTAGTTCTGGAGCCAATGATGACTGGACATTGTTCTATGCTAATGAGCTCTGCGGTGTCCTTAAAGCTGTAATGAGTGGCTTGGATGATGCAATCTACAACAACTCAACTTTTCTGGGGCCAGCATACCAAAGTTTACTGGGCAAAACGGATAACAGCTATGAAAGCCTTTCCAAACTTGTGAAGATGTTTCCTGGAAAAAGCTTAGATCCCATGGAACTAATGTTAGAGCTAAAGGCTTACAAACACTTTTAGACCAGTACTGAGGTTGAAAGCAATAAAGTAATAAATTGCACCATCTTTGAGGGACTGTTTTGTGAAATTAATGCTGTCAAATCAATATTCCCGACTTTTTGATCAGGTTACCAGTCGGTTGTGACAGCGCCACCAACTGTGGCCACAGCAGAAACAAATTTTAGTAAACTGAATCTGGTCATGACATGTTTACCCACAAGAATGGAAGATGACTGTTTGGATCACCTTGTCATGCTGTGTTGTAAGACTGACATTACAGACGAGCTGAAACTTGACAAATTACTGAAGGTCTGGCTGTCCTCCAAACCAAGATGTTTGATTTTTAACTGAAGGTATATACTTGTATTTTCATCTTTTTTTGTTTAATCTGTGTATTTTAATTTAAAACTTGCCAATTTTTCATTTCTGAGATCTTTTTGTGTATAAATCAGGTTATCACTATTCTCCTAATATATTGATCCATTCTTCACTAAGTTACCATGTTGTTGTTCATACACTATCTTATGGGAAAAAGAACTTAGCATCATATAAAGAATCATATAATCTGAGGAAGAATAGCTATTTTTTCTCAGATTATATGATCTTTAGGCTGAATTGCAATCCCAAGTTTGATATTAGAAATGGACATTATTTCAATTAGTGGTGAAAACAGTTGGTATAAATTTGCAGCCAGTGGGTAAAATCAATCACTCCCCCCCTCCTAAAGATTTTTGCTAGTAAAACGCCTGATGCAGACCCACTATACTTTACCCCACCACCCTTAATGTATAAATATATAGCCCAAATTTGTTTCTAAAATATGGTATTATATTTTTTATCATGTTTTTGATATTTTTCATTAGGATTAATCTAAATTCACTTCTTGAGTGGGTTGCTATAACAGAATAGTACCTGAGCACTGCCAACCTTGTGATATCTTGTTGCTATTAATGACTAATTAAAGGGACCTGGCTTTCAATGAAACAATTTATTATGCTAGGACAAATTTTTTCTTGTTCCCTACAGCAGTGTATGCTTGCATATCATCATTTTATCCTGGCAAGCGATGTGAATGGCAATCCTTTGATGCTGGAATGACCAAGATCAAAAATACTATTATCTGGTTTGGATTCTCTGAATCTTGTTGGAAATGGCCATTTGTAAACTTATCTGCATAGCTTTGGATAAGCCACTTTGCTTAACTTCAATGTTGCAAATCAAGCATTCTTGTTTTATTAATATTGTCTCTCCATGGTAGTTTCCTTTCTGTTGTCAGTGCTTCAGTTCATCATCACTGTTAAATGTTAGGTAAACTCTAGAACTTTCTAACAATTTGTTTATGCTAGTGTTAGAGTTACAATGAGTTTTTTTTTCATAGATAAAATGGAATTGAACATGCCTTTTTTATCTAAATATGTGAACATGTATTTTGTGTCTAAATACTGAAATATGTATTTGAGTACCAAAATACATAGGAACTGAAACATGTAAAAGACAATTTGGAAAAAAGGATTAGTAGGGAAACCACATTTAGGATATGATCTACTCATAGAAACGATATACAGTACAAGGAAGACAAATATCAAAACCCATTTCGGTCTGCTTTACTCATATTCAAATATATGTGTTCACTTTCAACATCCGCAATTTTTTGAATTTATCATCTTGAAGTTTATTCCTCTTTCCTGTCGAAATAGTGGTCCCAACTGAGAAGAGTGCTTGACAAGAGCAGACAAAGTGATTGACGTGTTATATTTGTGAAACACTGTACTTCTAAAATTGTTGGATAAGGAGAAATGAACCAACGTCTTTCTTCTTGTAATCAAGAAATTGTAGAATCTGAATTTTTTTTTATTTTGGCTTGTGGTAGACCTCTCGCTTCGTGTTCAGAAACTGTGACCACGAGTCTCATCTCTGCAAGCAAAAGATCAGTCAAGGCTGCCCTTTTTTCCCAAAAGCCGCTAGTCTTTAAACAGGGTAGGCTAGAAGTTGCACTCACAGAATCCCTGAAGTTTTGTCACAGAAGTCCATAGAAAGAAGACTACAAAAATGTTTCTCCTGTCCCAAGGGAGCTATAATTACTAGCAGAGTGGTTAGTTTTAAAGCCGTGCTATATTTCATATCAATGACATTGTTTTTCAGCGCTGTGAGGACTGGCAACACTATGCTTAGAGAGCAGTCTCTTTCCTCCTTGTAGTAAATCTAATGCTTTGGTTAGTGGATCGGCAACCTGAACTCATTCACTCTGAAGCTCAATGCATTTCTTAATCAATATACTTTAAGTCCATCTCAAGCTTTCCATATCTTTTTTGTTTCTTAGATTTTAAGAATTCATTATGCACCATAACAGATCAAGTTCCAAAGTATTGTGTTTGGGAGTTTCAGCTGTTTTCCTGTCGCCTCCTTAAATTAATCTGATGTATTTGTGCTGTCTCTGAGGGTATTCTACAGTACGTGGCACTTAGGGAATGTCAGCTCTGCAAAGTTTTTTGGAGGAATTCTAGGCAGCCCAGTACTGCTGCCTAAGTAAAAAGCAAAGTGGACTCTATACATCATTTTTTTTTTTCACCAGGCTTTTCCTATGGAAGGAGTTGTTGCAGAAACCGTTGAGGAGGCTCATTTGTTTGGAAATCGAAAGTTTTAGTGCCTTTCTAAGAGTGAAAAGCGATTAGAAGGCAAACATCCAATCAAAACATTAAAATAGCAATTTGGTTCAGTATAGTATAAAGATTTAATAACTATGCCTTTGGGGATGACTTCAATCCCCAAAGACCTTTGGGTAAGAACTGTAAGTTATTCAATTTGCCCATCACAGGCAGTGAAGTAGCGCTACCGAAGTAAAGAACAAAATGGGCTCTATATATTATTTTTTTTTACCAGGCCACTTCATACAGAAGGAGTTGCCACAGAAACTTTAGAGGGGGATTATTCGACTGGAAATTAAAAGTTTTAATGCCCTCTTGAAGAGTCAAAATTGATTGAAGGGCAACCAACCATCCTCCCATCAGGGTTGCCAACTGCTGACGTCTAAAAAGAGTGCAAATCAAGGCCAAAGAAGAGTGATTCTGCTCAAAAAGAGTGCAAGTCAAAAAATGTTTGGTACTTGACAATAATACAGAAAACACCCAAGAAGTGAAGTTTGGTTAATCCTAATAACCGTTAGTTTATATGATAATATAATTTGGGCTATATATTTGCACTTTAGGGGGGGGGGTGTAAATTAACTTAACCTCCCCCCCCCCCCCCCATCCCCAATGTGCTTATATACAGCCCAAATTATACAAGTCCAATGCATTTGGTCTAATTCCAATGTATTGTGTCATCCATCACTTATTTTTGTAGCCACGAAACCGGTTTTCTGAGATGTAACCTAAGCATAATTCTTAACTGTATTCCGTATTATTTACAAGCACCAAATTTTTCGCTGCCGCCGTGCTCACATTCCCTCTTAGGTAAAAAAGAGTGCATTTCACACAAAGTGTGCAAGTTGGCAACCCTTTCCTTGGGTTAAATGTTCTTCTGAAAGGTTGCCAACTACTGACGTTTGAAGGAAATGAAAACTGACACCCAAAAAGAGTGATTTTTGCTTTTGTGCATCCCTTATGAGGTAAACAGGATTGCATTTCACACGAAAAGTGTGCAAGTTGGCAACCCTGCCTCCCCTGCCCCTTTTTCTTCCCCTCAAAGACATCCAATCAAATTTTTGAGATAGCCATTTGTTCAACATGTTGAACAATGCCTATGCTTCTGGGCGATCCTTCACAGCCCTTGGAGCAAGGGTTCTGTTTTTGGAGCATTGACCCCTTGGAGGAAGGTAAGGGGTTAATGTTTGATCCTGGGCGTCCGAAAAGGTCAAGGTTAGTTGGTAAAGCTTTCAGGGAATGTTGCTACCACTACTATTACCTTTATTACTACTGCCATCACTAATACTACTACTGATGTGACCACAACTGCTAAGGATGAGTTTATTAAGGTGAAACTTTCAGGGTATGATCAACTCACCATATGGTAATATGTGCATACTACTACTACCTCTACTATTACTACTACTGTTACTAATATCACTACTACTACTACTTTTGTGACTACGACTACTACAATTACTTCTGTGACTACAACTAATAAGGATAAGTTTATTAAGGTGCAACTTTCAGGGAATGTTGAGTGGGAGTTGAACTAAATCAAAATATATTATTTGCATGCAGGTTGTCAAGAGGGTGTAGCAGCAATAATCCAGGGACTGCTTAGAGTATTATGTTGAAACTTAAAGGGAATTTTGAGGGGGATGTTGAAATAACCAAAAGGCATTATGTGGATTCTACTACTGCTACTACTACTACCACTACTGCCACTACTACTATGGCTGCTACTAATACTGAGGCTAAGGGTATTAAAGTGAAACTTTCAGGGAATATTGAACTAAATCAAAACTCGTTATATGTGTACAGTTCCTCGGAAGGCTTCTTCAGCAATATCTTAGGAATGGCTTAGAGTATTAAGTTGAACATTTTGGACATATTGAAGGGGATGTTGCACTAACCAAAATGCACTGTTTGCATGCTACTAGTACTTCTACCACTGCTACATCTACGATCTACGTTCTGTAGTGCTACTTTTAGTACTACAGCCAAGCTATTACTAAGGCTAAGGGTATTAACGTGAAAATTTGAGAGAATATTGAACTAAATCAAAACACATTATATGCATGCAGGTTGTTAAAAGGGCTTATCAGATACACAAGTTACGGTTTAATTTATTATGTTGAAACTTTCATGGCATGTTGAGGGGGATATTGAACTAACCAAAAGGTACTATGTGCAGACCTATAGTACAACTATTACTGCTACTGCTGCTAAAACTAATGCTGAGGTTGAGGATATTAAAGTGAAACTGTCAGGGAATGTTGAACTAAATCAAAGCACACTAATATGTATGCCGGTTGTCAAAATGACTTATCAGCTATATATCAGGAACGGCTTAGAGCATATTTCAGGAACAGATTAGGGTATTAAGTTGAAGGTTTCAGGGCATGGTGAGGGGTATATTCAACTCACTATATGGCAATATGTGCATGCTACTACCACCACTACTACCTTTATTACTGTTATCACTACTATTTCTACTACTACTACTACTGTGGCTATGACAACTACAATTACTAAGGACTATGTTGTTAAGGTGAAACTTTCATGGTATGATGAGGGGTATGATCAACTCGCCATATGGCAATATGTGCATACTACTATCACTACTGCCACCTCTACTACTATTACTACTGTTACTGGTATTATTACTACTACTTTTTCTGTGACTATGACTAATACAACTACTGAGAATAAGGTTATTAAGGTGAACATTTCAGGGAATGTTGAGGGGGAAGTTGAGCTAAATAAAAACATACTATTTGCATGCAGGTTGTCAAGAGGGTGTATCAGGAATAATTCAGGGACTGCTTAGAGTATTAAGTTGAAACTCAAAGAGAATGCTGAGGGGGATGTCGAAATAGCCTAAAGGTATTATGTGCATATTACTACTGCTACTACTACCACTCCTGCTACTACTACTACTACTGTGACTACTACTAATACTGCAGCTAAGGGTATTAAAGTTAAAATTTCAGGGAGTGTTGACCTAAATCAAAACTCACTATATGCATACAGTTTGTCAAAAGACCTCTTCAGCAATATCTCAAGAACAGCTTTGAGTATTTAGTTGAACATTTTGGGCATGTTAAAAGGGATATTGAACTGGTCAAAAGGCACTGTTTGCATGCTACTACTACTTTTACCACTGCTACATGTACAATCTAGTACTATTAATACTATAGGCAAACTATTACTAAGGCTAAGGGTATTAATGTCAACATTTTAGGGAAGGTTGAGCTAAATCAAAATTCACTATATACATGCAGGTTATTTTATGTTGTATTTTGTAGACTAGATTGTGAAAAACTCTGTACTGGTTTAATCGCTGAATAAACTCATTGGTTCATGCATGCAAGTTGTTAAAAGGGCTAGTCAGATACCCAAGTTATGGTTTAATTTATGAAGTTGAAACTTTCATGGCATTTTGAAGGGGATTTTGAACTAATCAAAAAGTAGTATGTGCATAGTAAAACTGCTACTACTATGACTTCGACTGATGTAACTACTAAGGAAAAGGATATTAGGGTAATAATTTCAGAGAACGTTGGGGGGAAGTTGAACTAAATCAAAACATACTATATGAATGCAGGTTTTCAAGAGAGTGTATTAGCCATATCTCAGGAACAGCTTAGAGTACTACTATTATCACTGCTGTTACTACTCCTAGTACTACTGCTACACTACTACTAAGGTTAAGGGTATTGAGGTGAAAATTTCAGGGAATGTTGAAGGGATTTTGAGCTAAATAAGAGCACCCTATCTACGTATAGGTTGTCAAAAGAGGCTTTGCACATAGTACAACTACTTCTACGACTACTGCTATTACTGAGGCAATGGACATTAAAGTGAAACTTTTAGGGAATGCGGAATTAAATCGAAACGCACTATGTGCCTGCAAGTTGTCAAGGTGGATTTATCAGCAATGTCTCAAGAATGACTTAGAGTATCAAGTTGAATCTTTCGGGCATGTTGAGGGGTTGAACTAACAAAAAGACACTGTGTGCAACTATTGCTACTTGACTTGACTTGACTTTATGTAACAAAAACATATACATAAATTTTATACAAAGGAGAAGAGAGGAATCTCGTAATGTCTCCTTTATCAAACAATAGGGAAAAAAAAACACTTCCCGCTAACAAAACTTCAGAAAGAAAAGAAAATTTGATAAGAACATAACACGATTTAAATTAAACTTAAAGAAGAAATGAGAAAAAAAAAAAAAAAAAAAAAACTACATAAATTAACTATCGACTCACGGAGATAGGGATGGGGTTTAATTAACAATTTATAAATAAATCAATATTGCAATCAATCTCCGCTACTGTAGCCTGAAAGGACCATCTTTTTCAATTTCTTTTTATATATATATAGTGATGGTGATTTACTTACTAATTCAAATAACTTATATTTATTCGCAATATGAGGAAGTTTATATCTTGAACTTAGTCTGGATCTCTCAATTTTAACAAACGGGAAAAGAAAATTAATCCTAACTCTTGATAAAAAGATATGTTTATTTTCAACCAAAAGTTTCATACTATTGAAAAAATGATCTTCATTTTGGTTTTTTAAAAACCATATGCCCAAATTAAGGTGAAAAATTTGTTGTAAACCCAAAATATCAAGAAATAGAAAAGATGTTTTAATTTCAGAAAATTCCTCTGTCTTCCTAGGGTGTGCTAAAACATGGTCCAGAATTCTTGTTGATTTATTTTGAACAATTTGGAGTCCTCGTAAATTTGAAGGGAAAGTCAGCATCCAAACAGTCGAACAATACTGGAAATAACAATCAATTAATGAAAAATATAAAGTTCTAATGATTTGGTATGGAAACAGAAACTTTAATCTATGCAAACAACCGAGATTCCTGGACACTGTTGCTTTAAGTTTACTAATATGCGTATTAAACGACAGAGTTGAATCAATATAAATACCCAAATATCTAAATAAATCCACTCTTTTTATGGAGGAAGCTCCAATATTAATAATTTGAAATGACACACGCTTCACTGACCTCGAACTTCTCCCAAAAACCATAAATTCCGACTTCTCTAAATTAGGTATTAATCGGTTATCGTGAAACCAAGAATTTACATTCAAAGCAACAGTCTCCAAGGACAATTGTAGGTCCTCCTCGTTGCCCGCCCTCAAACTAATTGCTGTATCATCCGCAAACAATATTGGTAGCTCATCACCTGAGGGCATGCAATTTGGAAGATCATTTACATAAATCAAAAAAAACATCGGCCCCAATACAGATCACTGCGGTACCCCTATATTTTCTAACGGGAAAATATGAGATGATTCTTCACAAACTTGGACTTTAAAACTTCTTTCAGATAAATACGATTTCATTAAATCCAGAGCTATTCCACGGATTCCTATATTTTCCAGCTTATCAAAAAGAATTGCATGATCTATTGTATCAAAAGCTTTTTTTATGTCAAAAAATATAGTTGCCGCCAAATAACTATCAACCATAGCCTCTGATAAGAAATGATGTAAAGCAGCTACTGCTTGCTCTGTTGATCTACCACTCAAAAAACCAAACTGATTAGGAGAAAAAAAACTTATTTTTTTCCAGAAATGAAATAAATCTTCTTTTTTTTTTTTTTTCAAAAACTTTAGAAACAGGTGATAAAATAGTAATTGGCCTATAATTGTTTGGGTTATCTTTATCACCTTTTTTAAACAAAGGTAAAATTTTAGCTACTTTAAGACAAACTGGGAAAAATCCATTTTTTATACAAGAATTGAAAATATATAAAAGCGGCTGAAAAAGTACACCAGCTAATTCTTTAAACAGAGAAGTCGATATACCATCACATCCTGCCGAAAATCCATTTTTCAAACTAGTAACGGCTTTTTGGTATTCCGGGAACCGGATAGGGCAAATAAATATAGTATTATCTACTTTATTTGGTCAATATTTTCTATGATTATGTGTTCCGGCAGAGATTTTATCCACCAGACCATGTCCAACTTTTCTGAAATGATCAACAAATACTTCCGCAATCCCTCTCTCATCAGTTATCTTGACTCCTTCATGACTTGTGATGTGAGATGGAGTATTTCTTGTTTTGACATTATTCATTTTTTCATTTATTAATTTCCATGTTTCCTGAGGTGAATCACATTTGCGAAATTCATTTTGATAATATTTTGCTTCCGTTTCTCTGAGAACAAGAGTTAACCGATTTTTATATTTTTAAAAATTTTCAATATTAATTTCATTTGGGTACTGCATCTTCACCTTATACAATCTATTTTTTTCTTTTATACTCTTTAACAGGCTTTCAGTAACCCATGGTTTACGAGGCAAATCTTTACTCTTCTTTAATACCATAGAACATACTTGGTCGAAAATTTGGTTAAATATCCTATAAAATAAAACAATTGGCTGATTCGGGTCTTCAACATTTAGTACATCATTCCAATCTATATCTCCTATTTTTACTTTCATCTCATCTATCTTTTTTTGGTGAATTATCCTTTTATAACTTTTTTTTGGTCCCTTTTCACGTTCCACTCCTGATCCAGAGAAGTCAGAAACAACAACACAATGATCAGATGTATCATTCAAAATAATATGGGTATCAAGGCAATTTTCAGATGTAAAAATGTTATCAATAAGAGTTGCATGGTTATCACAGATTCTCGATGGTAGTAAACAAGTAGGTGACAAAACATGTAAAAATGAAATATTCAAAAATTCTAATCCCTTATTCGATGTCGAAACATTATGTCGCATTAAATCAATATTAAAATCCCCCATTACATAAAATGGATGGTGTTGCTGGGTGAGGGCATCTAACAACGACTCATATTGACTTAAAAACTCTTGAATACTAGACGATGGTGGCCGATATACTACAATTACCAAAAAAGTAACTACTACTACTAATACTAAGTCTAAGAATGGTACGGTGAAAACTTTCAAGGGATGCTGAACAAAATCAACTCGCACTTTTTGCATGCAGGTGCTTAAAGGGCATATCAACAATATCTCCAGAACAGGTTAGAGTATTATGTTGAAGTAACCAAAAAGTATTGTGTACATACTACTACTACTACTACTTTCTACTGCCTCTGCTATGACTACTACTATTACTGAGGCTAAGGCTATATTATTATCAAAGTGAAACTGTCAGGGAATTTTGAAATAAATCGAAATTCATCATGTGCAAACAGGTTTTCAAAATGGCTCATCAGCAATGTCTTAGGAACGACTTACAGTATCAAGGCCGAATTTTGGTCATGTTGAGGGGGACGTTGAACTAACCAAAATGGACTGTTTGCTTGCCACTACTAATTTACTACTGCTACACTACTACTAAGGCTAAGGGCATTAAGGTGAAAACTTCAGGGAATGTTGAGGGGATGTTGAACTAAATCAAAACACACTGTATGCATGCAGTTTGTTAAACGGCCTATCAGATATCCCAGTTGTGGCTTAGTGTATTAAATCGAAATTTCTAGGTCATGTTGAGGGTGATGTTGAATTAGCCTAAAGTTACTATATGCATAGTACAACTACTACTACTGTTACTATGACTACTACTAATACTAAGGTTAAGGATATTAAAGTGAAACTATCGGGGAATGTTGAACTAAATAAAAACACAGTATATGTTTGCAGTGTGTTAAAAAGGCCTATCACATATCCCGGTTACAGCTTAGTGCATTAAGTTGGAACTTTCAGAGCATGTTGAAGGGGATATTGAACTAACCAAAAGGTACTGTGTACATAGAACAACTACTACTACTGTTTGCTACTACTGCTGTGGTTACTACTAATACTGAGTTAACAACTACTAAGAATAAGGATATATAGGTGAAAATTTCAGGGAATGTTGGGGGAAGTTGAACTAAATCAAAACATACTATGTGTATGCAGGTTGTCAAGAGGGCGTATTAGCAATATCCCAGGAACAGCTTAGAGTACTACTATTATCACTACTGCTACTACTCCTACTACTACTGCTACACTACTATTAAGGCTATGAGTTTTAAGCTGAAAATTTCAGGGAATATTGAGAGGGTGTTGATCTAAATGAGAACACCCTATGTGCATATAGATCGTCAAAAGGGACTTTGCGCATAGTAAACTACTGTTGCGACTACTGCTAATGCTGAGGCAATGGGATTAAAGTGAATCATTTAGGGAATGCGGATTAAATCGAAACGCACTTTGTGCCTTAGAGTTATCAAAAGGGCTTATCAACAGTGTTTCAGGAATAGCTTAGAGCATCAAGTTGAGACTTTCGGGCATGTTGAGGTGGTGAGCTAACCAAAATGCTCAGTGTGCATGTTGCTTTTACTACACTACTTCCACTGCTACTTCTACTAAGTCTAAGAGTATTAAGGTGAAATTTTCAGGTAATGTTGAGGATATTCAGCTAAATCAAAGCCCCCTATATGAATGCAATTTGTGAAAGTGGCGTACCAGCAAAATCCAAGAATCAGCTTGGAAGTACATAATTGACACTTTCAATGTATGTTGAGAGGGATGTCGAAATAACAAAAAGGCCCTATATGCATACTATCACTATTAATAGTACTACTGCTGCAACTAGTGCTACAGTTACTAAGACTAAGGCTATTAAGGTGAAACTTTCAGGGAGTTTTTACGGTGATGTTGAACTGCGTCAATACATAGTGTATGCTGGCAGGTTGTCAAACGTATTTATCAGCAATATCCTAGGAACAGCTTAGGGAATATAGTTGAAACTTTCAGGGCATCTAGCTGCGGATCTTGAACTAACCAAATGGCTTAGAGTATTAAGCTGAAACCTTAAGGGCATATTGAGGTGGATATTGATTTAAATAAAGAGTACTATTATATATTCTACTACTACTAGTAGTACAGCTACTGCTATTGTTACAGGATATTGAACTAACCAAAAGGCAGTGCGTGCATACTGCTGCTACTACCTTTACTGTTACCATTACTACTGGTACTAATTTTATTTCTACTATTGCTTCTACTACTCCTATTACTTCTGCTGCTACTTCTTCTAAGACTAAGGGTATTAAGGCGGAAATTCCAGGGAAAATTGAGGGAATGTTGTACTAAATATAAGCAAATTATTTTCAGGCAGGTTAG
>NC_142794.1:63931619-63963181 GCF_049724085.1 Artemia sp. Qi Xiang Cuo
TTACCTGCAGCAGTGCTTCTAGATATTAAGAAAGCGTTTGATAGCATGCACCACGAAATTTTAAAAAGAAAGCTGGATCATATTGGAATTCGTGGCCAAATCCTAGATTGGTTTAAGTCTTACCTGGAAAATCGTCGAATGTACACAGGAAATGAACATACAAATGATGTCGTAGTTAACTGCGAGGTGCCACAGGGCTCTAAATTGGGATCGGTATTGTTTCTTGTTCACGTAAATGATCTTCAGCAAGTACTGACTCCTGCAAGTCGTAGCCCTTATTGCTGCAAACTATGTTACCCACAAACGACGCCGGGGTCTATAGTAGAAGCGAGGACAAACTAACGGCATTTGCGGATGATTCACTTATGGCAAGCTCAGAATGGAACATCAAGTCTCTCAAAACGAAGCTACAAGACATTCTTGAAGAAACGTACCTGTGGATGGACGCACATCGTCTAGTCATCGACATTGACAAATCGAATGTTTTATTTTTTCACGTATAGATTCGCTGGCTCCTGATGTGATTGGTATTGAAAACTCTCGTGGACTTATCAAGAGACCAGAAAGGACACGTTCGATACCTAGGGGGTTTTAATCGACGAAAACCTCTCGTTCAGACGCCACATAGCAAGTGTCGAGACGAAGCTTTCAAGGAACCTTGTAATATTGAGAAAAACTTAGTCACCATTTCCCTAAAAAAAATACTGATCCTGATTTACAATGCAGTTATCAAGCCTCACATTCAATATTGTTCTACAGTCTGGCAATCTAATTTCAAGACACATTTACAGAGACTAAACTCAGTTCACAACAAAACACTTCAAATTTTAGACCCAACACCGAACAGACTGTCAATGGCATCACTTTACAGACTATCTTGCACCGTTTTTTGTTTTAAATATTTTTCAGGAACACTCCCATCACCATTTAAAGGCTTATTCACACTAGCATCACAAATCCATATTTTAGATACACGAACTTCATCAGACATTTATATACCCCCCCCCCCACCGACAGCTAGGTCGGAATTTTCTCCTAGAATTCTGTGTGCTAAAGAGTGGACTGCACTTCCGCAAGAGCTGAAGTCATATAGGCCTCTCCGCTACTTTAAAAAGAATGTGAAAAAATATCTAAAAGATTAAAATTTTATTTACTAGATTTATTTTATTATTATTATGTCTAGAATTTTTTGATATTATTATTATTTATTATATTTTAGTTTGATACTTCAAGGGGTGTGAGCGGAGGAGAAGTTGTGTTAAATTTGTTATTTGATGGCGGTTCGGGGTGGAAATTGGAGAGGACAGGAGACCACGCTGTATTTAGAGTGTGCAATTATTACGGGCCCAAACGTGCATCAATGAACAAGGAATTGAGTTAAGTGTATTTTTATATATTTTTTTTGAATTAAAACCCATATTGAACTTGAAAAAAAAACTTGAACTTGAACGTCTACGAGTGAATAAGGATACTACCAGCATCTGGACTACGAGAGTTATATGCAATTTTTTTTATTTTTAGTCTACAACACGGTAAAGATCTTTGCCGTTTGTACAGTTTAGTTAATTTGAGATCCAGGATCCACAAGTTAGACACTCGCTGTTCTGGAGAGCTCAATATTTTATTGATGGTTCTACCCGGTTGACGTTTTCTGTGATTCGAGGGAGAATTAGAAGTTGGCATAATCTAGAAAAGTGTTTTAAAAATAATAGTGATTTTTTTTTCAATAGAGAAATAAAAGAAAATCATTTTACTAAGTATAAATTTTAGTTCTTTTGTTTGTTTGTTTTTTTTTTTTTTTGGGGGGGGGGGGTTAAACAAATAACTGAGTAACTTATTGTGGCCTCTCGTGGTATGATCTTAATAGTATTGTTGAATTTTTTTTTTGTAAAATTTGAAGTGCAGATTAGGTCGTAGCATTGGTTTTATAATTTCTTTTTTTTTTTGTCCTATATTATTTTCTAATGTATTTTTGCTACCCCCCGGACAAGTTGTTTTTACTTCTCGAGGTGGCTGTTATTACTGTTTTTGTTTTTCTGGTTTAATATATATATATATAGCCCCATGTATGTATAATTTTATTTTCAGTATATTTTAATGATGATCACTTCGGAATGTCCTTAAACATTAATCTTCATAAATCAACATGCTCTTTCCCTTATTTTCACCCACCCAAAGAATCATACGCATGCGCATCTGTGACAAACTTTCTTTACCTTTTTTTAGTATAATTTCAAAAGGTTTTCATTTTAACCGATAGTAGATACCGTATAGTAGATACTCCAATAGTAAACACCGTATATTAGTATGCCTATTTTATATATATATATATATATATATATATATATATATATATATATATATATATATATATATATATATATATATATATATATATATATATATATATATATATATATATATATATATATATATATATATATATATATATATATATATATATATATATATATATATATATATATATATATATATATATATATATATATATATTAAACTGTATATATATCTAGATCGTACGCAATATTCTTTTTCGGGTGTGTGGGGTGGTAGAGTAGGATTGGATAAACTCAAAAAATTCACTTGCATAAGAAGTGCCCTAGCATTTGGAGAATTTTGAATTTCGAGAGGAGGGAGGGGGAGGGTGGGCCTAAAGGCCCTCCCCCTGCGTTCGTCCCTTATGTCTGTATAAGTATATACAGAGTATATGTCTCCATTACATTGACATCATATTAGTATATATAACATCCAAATTCAGAAAAGGTGATAAGCACACTGCTAACAAGAAGTTTTGGCCTCATTATATCTTTATGATCGATCAGTTTGCAATTTACTAAAGAAATTCCATGCTCTGTTTTCTCTTCACATGTGGAGGTCCTTAAGAGCGAAGATATTATCCCAAAAGCATAGTTAAAGATGATATCTAAATATCAGTTTTCAAATACTCTTTCTGGGGAAACAAGATACAAGGGGCTATATGAACCGGACTTTAAAGCTCTTAGAAATAAAGAAGAAAAAATAGTATTGAGCGTTGAAGTTTTCATGGAGGAAGAGACATCAATTTATCTAAGCCAAAACTCCTTTACTACTTTGATGAAAACTTGTTTGCTCAAATATATATAATTCTGACACACAACATAAATAGATACAAAATTTGACGATAATTCAGTCAGCCGGATAAATAGACTGCTTTAACATTCATGAAAATCAGACATTTTTTTCTTCAGCCAGGGCTATATTTCTTACTTTGATTTCTATGCTCAGCATGAACTAAATGGATATTATAATATTTACCGACATAAACACAGTCATTTGAGTAATTTACTTTATTCAACTCAGTAAGCTTATTTAATCTTCCCAGCCCGTGTTCTATATTTTTTTTTACCATTCACTGTGTAAAATCTATTCCATTAGCTTTGGTACAAACTAATTGCGTAGTCTATTATTATTATTCATTGAAAAGCCCGTTATACAGTAACACAGCAAATACGGAGGCAAAGAGAAACAATAAAATAAAAATAAAACTTAATATCAAATAATTATACACTGCTCTAACATAAACAAAAATTAATAACAACATCATAAATACGTTCTCTACGGTTCTAGGTGTTTACCCCCCCCCCCGGGAAATCCCCCCCGGGGAAAATAAGGTTTTCCAAATTTGAGATTTTTACTCGAGAGTTATTTTTTTTATATTTCCGTAGGGGGAATGAAGATTGGTACTTGTATATTATTCGCCACTCATTCAAGTTTACGCTGTGTAAAATTCGAGTTTTTTTCGTTAGTTTCTTCGTTACTTTAGAAATAAATTTGGGCTATAGATTTGCACATTAGGGGGGGGAGGTAAAGTATAGCCGGTCTGCATGTAAAATGTCTGAACCACAGAGGACCAAGAGTCACAGATGGGACGGGGATGTTTCACGCCATTTGAAAAGGAGGAAATTACACTGTCCAGTGTTAGATTTAAGACCGATGTTTAGTTATTCATCATGCTGGTTTTTAAAAATTTCAGAGAGTCGTTGAGTAGTTCGGCTGATATCAAGAATACCATCAGCATAAGAGACAAAAGAAGCATTGATACCATTGGAAATGCAGGATGGTGGACATGTTCTCGAAGGAATCAACGACATAATTGTTAAATAGAAAGGGAGAAGAAATTGCACCATGGCGGGCTTCTATTCAAGCAGGGATTCTTCTAGCTCGGGAAATCAGCTCCTTAGATTTTGAAAGAGAGATCTTAAGACGGATTTGAAGGCGAAAATACATATCACGAAAAGCCTCAATGGTATAGCATTTACAAGCCTTTTAGCAGTAAGAAGGAGCCTTGCCACATGGATAAGGGAGTCGAAAGCTCGACTGACATCAAGCCCTTTAAGAAACAGGGAAAATACCTGAAGCATCAGATTCAATGAGCAAGTTGGCAACAACAGAAAGGTCCTCGGGCCAACCGAATTCCATGCTGAACGCTAAACTGATGAGGAGGAGCAGCACACTTAGTCTCAAGCTCATCTATAACGACTAATTCCTATAGTTTGTACATAGTCGTTGAAACGGTAATAGGCAGAAAAAAAGTGCCTTGAGCAGTAATTTTACCCTTCTTGGGAATACGTGTAACATCACCAATACAGAATGACGAAGGTACAATATCTAGGGTAAGGATCATCAGTGAGAGCAATGTGAGGTGCTATACAAGGGATGGGCCATCATGTTTAATATGCAAACCACAAACCCCATTAATACTGGACGACAACTTTGACTTCAGCCTCTTAACTGCTGATTCAACTACAGATGCCATAACCACAATATCGTCATATGGACACTCTGCCCTATTTAATAACTCTATAAGATCATACTCAAATTATGACTCAAGCAAGGGATCTGGTGAAGAGAAATCAGCTGCATAATAATTATACCATTAAGAATCAGGTATATCAGAAGCAGAAACTAAGGGGAAACTATGCTTTACTAAATTCTTTTAATTTTTGTTTTGGTCATTTTATGTACGACACAATTTTTTTGTCTATTATTAACAGTTTCTAAGATTAGTTTGATGTCAGGTTCTTTGTATTTTTTTTCTTCTCTTTTTCAACTGATATAACAAGAGGATTGGCTCAACTAGAGCTTGTACTAGACTTTTAGAAATAAGTATTATCCTAGCGTTCTCAGAGACAATGTATTCCAGTTACAATATTATTTCAGAAAACCTATAGCTATTCCATTTTGTTGGCTAGGAGCCTAACTTTGGAATGGAACCTCCTCGAGAATAAATATGTGTGACATATCACCTAATTCTACTAAACAATCTTTTACTGGTCAAAAATTCCTTTGGACTTAGGCGACCGGAGAAAAGCGGTAAACGTCCTTACGGACTGAATAGATGGACAGTCAACGGTAAGCGGACGGTGGAGCAGGGGGATATACTAGCTTTAATGTCACTGTTATTCGATTTTTTAGACAAGAATCCTTCTTCGTAGCCAGGATGTGAAGATCCATTACAGAAGTAGAGCTATAACAAAAGTAAAGGATTCAAATTTAGTTGTTTAATTCAATTTGCTTATATACTGCAAAAGTTACTCTTCTGTACACCCGAGTCACTTTAATGCTAAATGGTTTTTTCTATAGACTCAGTTTACATTCCTCAGATTCCCATGCAAAAAAAGCTAAACTGAGTTTCAATTTCCGAGACAAAAAAGATAGGATTAGTTTTCCTTTCAGAATACTATGTCTTCAGGTTTATACCTTCAAGTCCCCTTTTCACTTGGAAATGTTCTGTGGTTTCCTGAGAAGTAAAATTAAGAATTTGCCCTACAATCTTGTCTTGAATTTATAGACTCCGTTTGGCGGTAGAACGAGACGATTTCTTGGAACGCAAGCGACATTTTCAGAGAGCGTAGATCGAGGGAAACAACCATCAAAGTAAAATGTGCCTATCAAAAATTGTTATTTCGATGTTAGTTTTTATCTATGAGGTAGAAAAAAAACTTTTGCACATGACATGAAATTTGAAGTAGCTTCAATAGCAACTTGGTTCAATTGCGATGTTGCTGCATTTAAATTGATTTCCCACAAATCAAATGCGTTAGTAAAGGTAATGGTATTAATAAACAGTAGATCCAAAATATTCTATCCCATGACGACACAATGAAAATAACTGACTTAAACGTCTCTTGCAGCTATTGCAGATAATGAATATGGTAAAAGCTCCAGAGAAACAGATTGTTTACCTGCAAAGCTTTTCCCTCAGAAACTTGTTGCTCTTTTAACTGGCTCTAAATTCCACACAGGAACCAATCAGATTTTAAAAAGGTGAGCTATTGGCTTTCCCTTTTGGTATACGATTCAGTATTAATGAATACCTCCTTTATTTTTACCTTGTCTATCCATATATTCTGCATTGTAGTATTTCATTTGAATTGCCAAGGACTGTATTCCTCATTTTCTGATCTAGAGTCGACATGTCGGGAGCTTAGACCAGATTGTACAGGCCTATGTGAAACATTTATTACATAACAAACCGAAAGCCTTTTGGATATTCCAGGTTACACTAGCCATTTTCTCCACAAAAAAAAAACAGATGAAAAGGGGTGGTATAGCAATTTATATCCGCGACACACACACGCTTCAAATTAGGCAAGACCTTACACGAAGTATTGAAGGAATTTTCGAGTCGTTGTTCCAAGAAGTATGGCTGTCCCCAAATAAAAAAGTTATTGTGGGTAAAATTTATCGTTCTCCGTCAGGGTCAACGTTTCAGTTTATGGAACATATGGCTCAAGTTATGGAGCTAGCAGAGTGTCAAAAAAATGAGCTTATTCTCATGGGAGATTTTAATATTAACCTCAGTATTCCGCTAACGGCCGAAGCAACATATTTGCTAAATAATATGGCAGGTTCAGGCCTATATCCTGCTGTTACGATTCCGACACAGGTTACTGAGAGTACGCATTCACTTATCGACAACAAATTCAGCTCCTTGCTCCCAGAGTCGGTGGCAGTCCTCGTCAGCGACACATCAGACCACTTTCCCATTCATACAACACTCGCCCTTTCAGAACCAGATAAGATAAGGTCACGGATCAACCCTATGTTACCGATTATATGTTTAACAGAGGAAAACTTGAAGAATTTAAAACAGGAACTAGAGCAATCAAACAGGGATAACGTAATGGAGGTTCAAGATGTAAACGAAGCATTTGGGTCATTTCACTCGACGTTCTTGGATGTATACAGTAGATGTTGCGTGAGAGACCCGAGAACTAATAAACGACAAAAAGACCAGCCAATTAGCCCCTGGATGACGGATGGTCTTCTGGCCTGTGTGAATAAGAAAAACCACCTTTGGGGAGAGTATAGACGATTTCCGAGCTTAGAGCGGCTAGAGGAGTATGAGCAATATAGGAAAGTCCTTCGGACTGTGTTACGAAGAGAGAAGCGTGGTTACCTGCAGCAAAAGCTGACGGAAAGCGGGAAGGATGGTCGAAAAGTTTGGCAAATTATAAAATCGGTACTACGGCCAACCACTAAGTCTTCCACATTACCAGCGAAATTGGTCGTGAATGATGAAGAAATTACCAAACCTACACAGGTTGCCGCATCGCTGAGTACATTTTTCGCAAATATCGGCGATACCACAGCAAATTCCGTCGAGATACCATCTAAATCATACAAAGAATACCTTGGCCCGAAGTGTATGAAATCAATGGCAGTGAGTCCTGTAACACCAGGTGAACTCGAATTACTCGTAAAAAATTTGAAGGGCTCTTCTGCTTCAGGTTTGGACCTGGTCCACACAAAGGCACTGAAAGCAGTAGTGACGACCATTGCTGAGCCGCTAACTTACTTTGTAAATCTTTCATTAGATAAAGGGGTCTTTCCTGAAATGTTAAAAAAGGCAAAGATAATACCTCTACACAAAGGTGGAAGTCATACAGAGACAGAAAATTATAGACCAATCTCAATCTTATCAGTTTTCTCGAAAGTCTTTGAAACGCCAATGAAAAACCAGCTTTACCAATATTTAGAGGCCAAAGGCTTTTTTAACAGCCGCCAAATCGGGTTTAGGGCTGGCCATTCAACCGAAGACGCCCTTACTTCACTAAGTTTATTCGTAAACAGAATTCTAGATTCGGGTGCTTTACCTGCAGCAGTGCTTCTAGATATTAAGAAAGTGTTTGATAGCATGCACCACGAAATTTTAAAAAGAAAGCTGGATCATATTGGAATTCGTGGCCAAATCCTAGATTGGTTTAAGTCTTACCTGGAAAATCGTCGAATGTACACAGGAAATGAACATACAAATGATGTCGTAGTTAACTGCGAGGTGCCACAGGGCTCTAAATTGGGATCGGTATTGTTTCTTGTTCACGTAAATGATCTTCAGCAAGTACTGACTCCTGCAAGTCGTAGCCCTTATTGCTGCAAACTATGTCACCCACAAACGACGCCGGGGTCTATAGTAGAAGCGAGGACAAACTAACGGCATTTGCGGATGATTCACTCATGGCAAGCTCAGAGTGGAACATCAAGTCTCTCAAAACGAAGCTACAAGACATTCTTGAAGAAACGTACCTGTGGATGGACGCAAATCGTCTAGTCATCAACATTGACAAATCGAGTGTTTTATTTTTTTCACGTATAGATTCGCTGGCTCCTGATGTGATTGGTATTGAAAACTCTCGTGGACTTATCAAGAGACCAGAAAGGACACGTTCGATACCTAGGGGTTTTAATCGACGAAAACCTCTCGTTCAGACGCCACATAGCAAGTGTCGAGACGAAGCTTTCAAGAAACCTTGTAATCTTGAGAAAAGTCAGTCAACATTTGCCTAAAAAAATACTGATTCTGATTTAAAATGCGCTTATCAAGTCTCACATTCAATATTACTCAAGAGTTTAGCGATCCGCTTTAAAGATAAGTTTAGATAGACATGACCCACTACATACCAAAACTCTTCAAATTTTAGATCCAATCCCAAATATATTGTCAATGGTATCCCTTTACAGACTATCTTGCATCATTTTTTGTTTTAAATATTTTTCAGGAACACTCCCATCACCATTTAAAGGCTTATTCACACTAGCATCACAAATCCATAGTTTAGATACACGATCTTCATCAGACATTTATATACCCCCCCCCCCACCGACAGCTAGGGCGGAATTTTCTCCTAGAATTCTGTGTGCTAAAGAGTGGAATGCACTTCCGCAAGAGCTGAAGTCATATAGGCCTCTCCGCTCCTATAAAAAGAATGTGAAAAAATATCTAAAAGATTAAAATTTTATTTACTAGATTTATTTTATTATTATTATGTCTAGAATTTTTTGATATTATTATTATTTATTATATTTTAGTTTGATACTTCAAGGGGTGTGAGCGGAGGAGAAGTTGTGTTAAATTTGTTATTTGATGGCGGTTCGGGGTGAAAATTGGAGAGGACAGGAGGCCACGCTGTAATTAGAGTGTGCAATTATTACGGGCCCAAACGTGCATCAATGCACAAGGAATTGAGTTAAGTGTATTTTTATATATTTTTTTTGAATTAAAACCCATATTGAACTTGAAAAAAAAACTTGAACTTTAACGTCTACGAGTGAATAAGGATACTACCAGCCTCTGGACTACGAGAGTTATATACACTTTTTTTTTATTTCTAGGCTACATCATGGTACAAATCTTTCATGTTTTGACAGTTTAGTTAATTTGAGATCCATGATCCAGAAGTATGACACTCGATCTTCTGGAGAGATTAATATTCCATTGATGGTTCGACCCGGTCGACGTTTTCTGTGCTTCGTAGGGGGATTAGAAGTTGGAATCATGTAGATCAGTGTTTTAAAAATAATAGTGATTTTTTTTTAAAGAGAGAAATGAAAGAAAATCATTTTACTAAGTATACATTTTAGTTCTTTTGTTTTTTTTTTTTTTTTTTTTTGGGGGGGGGGGTTAAAAAAAAAACTGAGTAACTTATTGTGGCTTCTCGTGGTATGATCTTAATAGTATTGTTGAATTTGTTTGTTGTAAAATTTGAAGTGCAGATTAGGTCGTAGCATTGGTTTTATAATTTCTTTTTTTTTGTCCTATATTATTTTCTAATGTATTTTTGCTACCCCTCGGACAAGTTTTTTTTACTTCTCGAGGTGGCTGTTATTACTGTTTTTGTTTTTCTGGTTTAATATATATATATATATATATATATATATATATATATATATATATATATATATATATATATATATATATATATATATATATATATATATATATATATATATATATATATATATATATATATATATATATATATATATATATATATATATATATATATATATATCTAAAATGTAATTGGCTTACGAAAAAACGTTACAGAGGTAAAGCAATAAAGTAATGCACATAATTAGAAGTAAACGGATAAAGCACTTCTGACTTTGAGCTGTGGTGGAAAACATAGCATCTGGGAATCCATGGTTAAAAATAAAAAAAAGCACGTTAAGTAAAAGAAAAGTCTAGTGTATAAGATTAGTCATTTTAGCAGCAAATTCATCTTATAATAGACTTAAATATAAAATTATCGATAGAACTATTTTGGGTGTGGTTCTTAGTTTCTCGAGCCGCACTCATTTCAAATTGTCACGCTATAGAAAAGACGGTTAAGTAACTTTTGAGAAATCAGGGCAATATACTGGAAAGAATATAAATTTGCATCTTGGAGGAATTTATGTTCCAGGCAAGGCCTACCTCTAATACTTACTGTCCTCCGTCGGGTAAATCCAGTCCCATTATCCTATCATGTGGCGCTAGAACAGCAGTATATACTGCAAAATTGGCTGGACTTCCAGAATAGGGTTGAACATTCACTCCCCATAATTCCTTGTCTAAACGAAATGCTTCCAACGCTCGTTTCTGACAGAAGCTCAATTTTGTCAATGACTTCTGTTCCTCCATAATACCTAAGGAAGAAAAGAGAAAAATTATTAATTTGATTTTCAGAAATCTTAAACAATGGAAGACATCAAAATTTATCTACATAGGGTGCGACAGGACTGGGGTATCCCTTCGGACATATTATTAAGGACTTCTATTACTCCACCATAGCTCAAACATAATACACTAGAAGTTATTAATATGATTTTTGGTAGTATTTATGTAATTCACTGGATCAAACATGCCAAACGGCATACATAGAGGGTGGAAAGGCATATGAGGGATCCCCGAGATATTTTTTATGTCCTTATTCCTCTTTAATATGTAATCTAAGTAAATAAAAACAACACCAAAAAAGAAAAACTTTTAATTTGATTTTCGACAGTTTTTATGCATGGTAACGAATTGTAAACATCAACACTTGCACACAGAGTACCATTAGGAAAAACAGATCTTCCACCAGGTATTTGCCGTACCGGTTTTAGGCCTCATAAACTGAGAGGGGAGCAAGGCATACAAAAATTACAATTGCGACAATTTTTTAGTCAATTAAGTAAGTAGAGTAAGTAGTACGTATGCCGGCTCTAGACCCTTAAGCTCCACACCGGCAGCGCTGATCTCCGTTTCGTGACCCTTCAGCCAGTAAGTGCAATTGGTGGGTCAGATATCAGAAAAACTACAGGGGGGCAGCTGCACCCTTCTGAACAGGCGTAGAACCGCCTCTGGGCATTTTTTGATATATTTCAGAAAAAAATTCCAATGGAAAAAAACCTGAACATTGGGCATAACTATTTTTTTTATATATTTTATATCTAAATTTTGTTACTTAACAATGCTTGTATAAGTTTATTACACAATGCTTGTGTATATACTATGTTTTTATTTTGACAAATGCCAAGAGTCAATATCCCCATAAGCGTCTGCGTCAATCTGTCTATACCTGCATTAAAGGAAAAGAACCATTAACATAGTGATTTTTAAAATGGCAAACTTTTAAAAGAGTAAAAAGGTTCTCAAATTCAAGAAGGGATCTCCTACTATGGCTATGACAATCATTATATTTTGATTTCCTTATCTTTAACAAGTTCTGAAGTTTAATCACATTCATATTTCCTATTATCTACTTCAATTATATTTTTGCATTTCCTTGCGAAGCTGTTAACCCAGAATTTTTTAGTTCAGAAAAATAAATGTCTTGTTTGCCCTGTTAAATAATTATCCTAAAAGTAAGAAATTTTTTCGCTTTGAAATTTTTTTTTTGCATTTTTCAAAAAAGTTCTTATAGATAAAAACTTTACACAGATATTCGCCATCACCAAGACTTTAAAGCGAGGGCAATGGCCCATAAATACAGCTGAAAGGAAAACCTTTGCTATATTCGTAGTCTTAAAATTCATATGCACAAAAGACAAACATAAATATCTCCTAAATCTCAAAGCTTAGCTAATTTGCCTATCAAATCATTTTGGTCAAAATCCAGAATTTCTTTTGTTCTACTGGGAAAACTTTCAAATTAGATTCTGATGAAACAACTTTCTGTTGTCATAATTCTTTTCCCTAAGAGCAAAATCTTGTCTACTTGGAACAAAAAGGGCAATCATTCCTTAATAGGAAGAATAATTCAACATACGAAGCAAGAAAATAAGATAAAATTGAACCAAAAAAAACTAATAGAGTAAATTTTAATGTTTATTTTTCTATTTGAATTAGATAATTTATGATAAACTAACTGAGTCACAATAATTGATGTATATTCCTGACTAAAACATGATGAAACAATTGCCTCCGTCCCATTTTAACTCTAGCTCTAGCATTTCAAAGGCCTTAAATTAATTCAAAATTCTTGTTATCACCACGTCTATCAGAAGGAGTATTTAAATTTAAGCTAAATTGAATACAATAGGAATAAATAATAGTAGAGGAAAGGCCTTAGATTCGTACCAGCTTTTGGTGGGGTTTGCAACTCCCTGCTAATTGATGACAAGGCATACGACGGCAAGGGATAGCCCGAAATCGAGCCGCTTTGACATTTTATCTTGTATCTATGTGCGTCACACGAAGATTGCCATTTTATCTTAGCCCTAACACAGAGACAATTTTTATGTAATTGGTTTTGAGGGAAAAATTATAACAGACCACTATAGAGGCAGTGGTGGTTCTGGCCTCTCTTACACCCAGGGCGAAATCTTGATTAGCACACCCCCCCCCTCTCTTGTCTCCCAAAAATGTTCAGGCCAAATTTTAACAAAATTTTCATTTTTTAACGAAATTTTTCATTTATCTAATTCTTGATTTTTCTTACTTTATATGGGAAAAGATATGGTAAAAACGAAAATTTCGGATACAATTTGCTTATACTTACTGGCAACCGCGCCCTCTACCCTATTTTAATACTAATGCAATTTCAAAAGTTGCAAAATGATTATAAATACTAAATTATTGATTTAAAATTTTGCGCCCCTAAAATTTCTATGCCCAGGGCAAGTGTGCCATCCGTCTCCACCCTAAAACCGCCTCTGCATAGAGACAATTAAAAACCTTTTCCCATCACAGGAGTAAGTATTTATCTCTCCCTTCTGGAGTTAGCACAAAGTGTCACCTTCACAACACAGGCTAGTTTCTCCCTGAATATCGAATTGGCTTAATTAACCTATATGTTTATAATGTGTGGTAAATTGAGAATAAAAGATCTAAAGCCGAAAGGAAGATGAAAAGCGACCAAGAAATAAACAACGTAAATTGGAACTCTTTTTTTTTACAAAAAAAAGGTCAGGCAAAAAAGGGGTCTTCAAAAAGTCTGAGCCCCCCCCCCCCCCACTGAAAAACTCCTGGATCCACCATGCATTTCAAAATTCCTATTAAGGACAAGTACACTAGAATTTATACGGGGAGGGAAGGTAGAGTGAGGTGAGAAAAGGAGGGCAAAGTGTCACTGACTTGAAAATTGTAAGAAATGGTGGATAATCATGAAAACTATGATATTCCAGATAATGCAAGAGACCACTACCTATGAACTTGTTTTCTAGGACACGGAATAAATTTTATTCATTATTACACTTTAATCTAACCCAGTTGGATTTACAAAATAACGCTTGAAATTTCTAGAATAAACCGGCAAGAGATTCAGAAAACAAAAACAGCAATTTAATAAAACAACTCGACAAACCACTTTGTTGATTTTCTTCTTAAATATTTTTACGCGTTTTATATCCATTTATTTACTTTTTATCAGTACATCAACCTTAAATTTCTAAGAAACATCTCAGCAGGATATTTGCCGGGATATTTATTTTTGTCAATTTTGCGAACTAATACTGGAATGGTGAAATGCGATATTCACAAAAGCACAAGACTTGGAGAGCTCATAAGAAGTTTTCTGGAGCTATTCAGATCTATTTAAAAGAGTTCTGAAGATATACCAACCTGACCAATCAATCTTTGAGTCCTCGTGAATCATGCGGAAGGGTTTTAATGTATATAGCTCCACCATTATTTGCTGTGTGAATAACAATGAAATATATCTCTTTACACTCTGGCTAAGGTTTTTTAAAGTAAAGGGAAGAGGAGGGGCTTAGGTTCCCTACTGCCACCCTGATTGGTACGAAGGACCCGGGAAAGCTGAAGTATGACCTAGAAATGCAGTATTTTGTTATTCTACCATGAAGCCTCCTTTCTAGAAAAAATTATTGACCCTCTAAAGGATCGGGTGAATTTGCATCTATCTGCAGTAATTTACACAGGAGAGGGGACCTACTTCCTCCTCTCCATAGCCTCCATGATTTGTATATTTGTTGCTGTGTTTTGACACTCCTCCCTCACAAAATGTTGATCTTTTTAATTCAAACGAGTGATGCCATACTTTCCGTGGCGCTACTAATTACTTGTTATTACTAATTACGGGTTCTGATTCAAAGGAAGAAAGAGGTTTAGTCAAAATAATAGAATACCAATAAAGAAAATCATCTAAGCTCCACCCACGGGAAAACTATGGATATTTTATGGTTCTCCGCAGTGCTTTCGTGATTAGAGCCAAAAATGATAAATTCTTTCCTAATTCCAAATTAGAGCCATTTGGAGCACCAAAGGACATTTTCTCTCCAGTTTCCTATTTTATTTATGCACCAAGAAGAAAAAAGTTCCATAACCGAATTTGCCACTAAAAAGTATAGGAACCTGTTTTGGGGTTCCGCTTTTCAAGATAAATAAAAGAGAGGTTCCGTAATCGGGTATGGGCACAGTAGACAGAATATACCAGTAAGCTTATCGCGGATCATTTCTGGTCTTCGTTCTCGGTGCGAACAAAAAGCTCCTCCCACTTATTTCTGCATTAGCGGGATGGATGTTTCCGATTGTTTCCAACAAAGTGCATTATTCGTAATAGCGGGTTTCCACTTGTTTCCGATTCGATCACAGTCTGACTTGTCTACCCATGAAAAGATCTGACTTCGCTTATGTTTATATCTGCAAAAACGTTCTCCGGAGCACTTGCACGTTCTCCGGGTTTTTATAATGGGTGAGATAGAGAATGATCATACTGGATAATTCTATAAACTGTGGTTATGGGGAAGCCGGCTATGTGACATATAACTAGATCAGGATTAATTCAGGTATTTATTACGATGCCATTTCACAGGTGTTGACATTTCCTTTGTCAAATTTTTTGGGGGGCACCAAAACACCACTAAAAATTATCAGAAGGGGGTACCTTTGTCCTGGATATCCTTCTGAGTATTTATTGTTGAGGCAAGATCCTAAGGCTTCGAGAGCGGCTCTACTGCAGAAATTCTGGAACAATAAAGTTCTTTAGGAGCAAGAACAATCAAACATGATCTGTATACATGCCACAGTTACAAACTTGTACATAAATAATATATAAAAATATCGAAACCAGACTTATTTAAATAAATCAAAATATAAAGCTTATTTCAATGTCAAACAGGAAGGTAACATCATTCGATGAATCATACAACAATTGACACCTTTGTGTGCATACCTTCTAACTTTAGGAATAAGGGTTGGGGACTTTTCCCTATAAGATTAGTCTCGTCACTCCCCTAAATTTACAAACAGTAGTCTATGATGCAACTGAAGATTGGAATAACGTATGTACAGACATATACTAGCCTAAGGAATGATTTTGAACAAGGAGCACAGTTAATAAAAGAGAAAAGGAAATATGAAAAACAGGACAATAATAACCAGCTTTTCTCATTACAGTTTAAATTCTCAAGACCTCCTTCCATCATTTCACCACACTTCTATAACAATTCCCCTTTTTATAATATCCCTGCTCGCCCACCCTTTCATACATCCACCTCAGTGCTGTATTCTTGGCATTCGCTTTTTCCCCGATACGTTAGCACTCCCTCCCCTCGCGTTATCTCACTCCAATTCTTCCGTTTCTTTTTTCGGGGGAAGGGAAAGATTTCAGTCCTTTCATTTTCTCCTTCTCATCTCATGTCATCATAATTTTGTCAGATTTCCCTCTAAGGATAATTTCTATTCGAAAGCACTAACTTGTTTAAAAAGAGTTGAAAAGAAAGCCATCCCGTTATCAATGAGGTACAAGTACTAACAACATATAGTAAGGGTATAACAATGAATTCTAGTAAGGTTATTACTTCCTTTCCTTTCAATGAATGACACATCTTGAAGCTTGAATTGTATTGCCCTTTCTTAGTCTTGATACGTGGAACGGTTCCATTTCAATCGCCTCTCTCAATTTTTTGAGAAGAAAACAGTGTTCTACATGTAAAAAGCTATAACAACGACAATATTGCTGTCATTTATCTGTCGACCAATATTGAAAAAACGATTGTTCCTTTGTATTTTTGCTACAATTTTTCTTTTAAAATGTAGATGCAGTAAAGACAGATGTAGGAATTCCCAGAAAAATACAACAAAACGTAACTTTTGAACTATTTCGAGCATACACGGCTAAACAATTTAGGAAGCATAAATAGAGCTAAAGAAGAACAAAATCAATGAAGTCAGTAAAGGAAAAGAAGAAGAATAATAGAAGTTGATATAAGTATGTTATAATTTGACGGAATTAAGCGAAATGTTGATTAATATGAAAGATAGTTGATTATATAAGAGTTTTTTACGACCGTGATTATCAGCTTGAACAATAAACTATATTTATATCACCAAATTGTTTTATAATCTCATCATTTTCTACTCAAGAATCAAGCATACTTTCAAACCTGTACACAGGATGAGTAAGAGGTCTCCCCACTCTAAAAAATATTATTTGAAACGCATTGAAAAAAAAAATCAGAATTTGGGCAAAAAACCACCCTTTTTAAGGCATTAGCCCCCTCCCCCTCATGGAACAATATTCTCTTGATCCTCCTTACAAGTCATTGTGCGCAAGGCTTACTGGCCTTGGTAGTCAGTATACAATTTGATATCGCTTCAGTAGTTAGGATAAGTTCTCTTTTCTTCTGATTTTGTCTTTCTTTTCTCCGCATTTTTTTTTTACATGATGCTACGTAAATGTTACCGTGAATGTCCGAAATCTGGTTAATGTCGACCGTCACCGGTGAATGTCCGAAATTCCTTTTTCTCTGCATGGATTCAATTAGCTTTGCGAATCAGCTTTTTCAGTCTTATGCAAGGTATGATGGTAAAAGTCAAAGTTAGGTTAGATTTTGTTAGTTTAGGTTGTATTTAGCTATAAATATAAGAAATGGGTTAAAAACATAACCTAAGTTAACCAAACCAAACCCAACCTATCATCATCAAACCTTGCATTAAACTGAAAAAGCTGACTAGCAACGCTGACTAAATCCAAGTAGAAAAAAAAATGTATTTCGAACATTCACCAATTACTAAAATTCACGATAACATACATACTATTACCATACTTGGAACAGTGCAAAAAAAAAAAAATCCTTAAAACCAGCTCTCTCAGTCGGGCAAAACGGAACAGCATATGACAGTATATTCCCCTTTCTCTTTGATGTCTGTTAGGGCATTTTAGTTCCTTTTCTTGTTTGTATCTGATGCTCTTATATGGACGGCGTAAAACACACACAGCTGCAGAAGCGTAAAAGAACTGAACACGTAATTAAAAAAAGTATAAAAAAATGTTCTTTCGGTTATATACAGTTTAAAAGCGAAGCTTTAATAAAATGACTAACATAAATTATTTTGAAAAAAAATTCAGGATCGTCAAAAGCAAGCATGAAAATTTGAAGTTCATAGTGTTAGTTGAAATATTTTAAATTTTTTCTGATGCCATTAACCAATCAGGTTCGATCAAAGTTTAATAAAATATATTTTGATATTATAATTAATGTCTCTAAGGGGCTGAAACAACTAGGGAACGCCCTGAAGAGGCGTAACAAACGTTTTGATGAACGATTTCTAGACAAAAGAATCAAAGACGAAGAAAAAAGAAGAAGATCAAACGGGTTTTACTTTAAAGTTTTGTAAATTGTTACTGAAGTAAAAAAAACTATCTAGCTGTACAGGGTTATGACACATTTTAAAGTTTTGAACATTAAAACAATAAACCAATCTAATGATAGTGAGCGTCCGTCCTTGTCAAAATGGTGAGAGGAACACACGCCGCCAAAAGTGAAAACTAGCCGAAAAATGCACTTTTTGTCTTTAGCCACCTACTCTCTCCCCGACCCCCCTGAGAATTGAACCTATGCGCCCCTGTGGATGAAAGAACAATGCATTGCCATAACAAATAAGTCTTAGAATAGAATATGCAGTTAGATTTCATCCCATGGTTATTCACAATCTATAAGTAATTTAAAAAAAGGAATATTTTCCAGTGTAAAGAATCTATAAAGATGTAATAACCTCTGAAGCAATTAGCTCTAATCCCTCTATTTGTCTCTTCTTTTCTTGAGTGATAAGCTGCCACATCTCTGGGTCATCTTCAGCTAAAGATTCTTGACCACTCCATGCATAGGAACGAGAGGTAGTGAGTCGAAGCAATGGCCTGCCTTCAACAGCCTTCAGTATAATCCTTCGCATTCTGTATAATAAAAATAAACATTAAAAACAATCTGTCACTAAGTCCTTAATACGAACTGTTTCAGAAAACCTTAACTAACTATACTGAATACAGAGCAGCTTGCATTCAGACACAAGAAATATTGAAATATTGAGGGTATAAGGCTTTTTCTGAAGAGGGGGTGTGATTCTTCAGGCAGTTTCTTTTCTTCTGAGCAGGGGGCTCTTTACCAAAATTTTCCTACGAGAGGGTTGAAAATACAAAATAAATTGCATGTTTCGCTAGGAGAAGGTCCTACACACCAATCTTAGGATAAAGGAAAGGCAATGCTCATTACCGTGTATATACATAAACATCTTTTATTTTTTATTTATTTTATCCAATAAAGGAGGAAGCCATAGGCTTGTCGCTTGCGTTAGAGAATTATAGTATTTGTCATAAATAGTGAAAACAGAAGTTTGAAAAGAATGGGAGGGATGAGGAGCTATAACCAACGGGTAGCATAAGGAGCTAAATGGTGCAGTAAATTTGTAGTGATAGAAGCAGTCATACTTGTAGACAGGTCCAATCCATCGAGGGGTTCTTTTTTAAGGGAGGTTGGAAATCCGAAAGCACTTTTTTTATGTCCTGATTTTTCTAAATTTTCAGAAGAAGTCCTCCAGACCTATCTTTGGTTGAAGAAATTCATCCACCTCCTTCCCTGTCCACAGGGATTGTGGCAGCACTTGTAGAATGTAAAAAAGAAAGGAATCGAGTTGTGAATAATTTTACATTTGATCATCTTGAGATGAGCATTGCGGACGGTGGCAATATGTAGATAATTAGAGAAAAGATAGTATATTTTCCTCAAACATCAAAAATTATAATGAAGAATACAAGTCCGTGGATTGTAGGGACTAAGGAAGCAGGTATACTGACTGCATCTGTATGTCTGAATAAATGTAAAAGAAAAGGCACAAGATAGTCAAACAGTTCGTGGTAGTGAACTGTAAGTAAGGAGCGACCCGACTCAATAGTAACCGAAACTCTAGAAACAGGATTTTGATACCAATAGATACATCAAATATGATTTTAATTATGATTTCAAATATATAAGTTTCATCGAGTTTAGTCTTACCCATCAAAAATTACGCGCCTGAGAAAACTTGGTTGATTTGCGAAAAAAGGGGGAAAGACTTCCCTAAAAGTTATAGAACCTTAATGAAAATCACACCATCAGATTCAGCGTATCAGGGAATCCCACGGTTGAGGTTTTAAGCTCCTATCTGCAAAAATGTGGAATTTTGTATTTTTTGCCAGAAGAAAGATCACGGATGCGTGTTTATTTGTTTCGTATTTTTTTTTGTTTTGTTTTTTTGTTGTTTTTTTCCCAGGGGTGATCGTGTCGACCCAGTTGTCCTAGAATATCGTGTGAGCGCTCATTGGAACGGAAATTGAAAGTTCTAGTGCCCTTTTTAAAGGACCAAAAAATGGAGGGCAACTAGGCCCCCTCCCAAGCTCATTTTTTCCCAAAGTCACCCGATGAAAATTTTGAGATAGCCATTTTGTTCAGCATGGTCGAAAATATGATAAATATTTCTTTTAGGATGACTTAATCCCCCGAAGTCCCCGGGGGGGAGGACTGAAAGTTATGAACTTTACCCAATGTTAACGTACAGTATTGGTTATTGGTAAGTATACAGACGTTTCCAGGGGGGATTTCTTCTGGTAGTGGGGGGGTTGGGGTTATGTGGGGGGATCTTTCTATGGAGGAAATTTTGATGGGGAAAGGGACATTGCTATGAAAGGGGCACTGAATTCCCCAGCATTATTTAAAAAAAAGATCAGAAATTAAGTAAAAAAAAATACAAGTTTTTCAACTGAAAGTAAGAAGCAACATCAAAACTTAAAAAGAACAGAAAATATTACGTATATGATTTAGTTCACCCCCTAGTCAAAACCTTGCTCTTTAAGCCACAAAGATTTTTTAGTACTTTCATAAGAGCTATTTATTCTAATTAACGGCCTTTGTGATTAAGGGGTCATTTTTGAAGAATTGGAACAAAGTTCGAATTTTAGCGTAAAGAGCCAGGTATTGACTAGGGGGCGAACCCCCTAATATACGTATTAAAAATATATGAATATAGAATTTCGTTACGTAAGTTAATTCGTAAGTTACGTATATTTATTATTAATAAAAACGTTCGTAAATAAAATTAAACAACTTTCGAGAAAGCCGTATAACCAAATAAGACTAAAATTAATATGTAAATTCCGTTTTAATTATTCATGTACGGTGAGCCCAAATCAAAACCTACATTAATTCAAAAACGTTCAAAAATTAAATAAAAAAAAACAATTTTTTTTAAATGAAAGTAAGGAGCGACGTTAAAACTTAAAACGAACAGAAATTATTGCGTATATGAAAGGGGCTGTCCCCTCCTCAACGCCTCGCTCTTTACGCTAAAGTTTGACTTTCTCACAACTCTATTTTTTTAAACAATAAAAAAACTTTAGCGTAAACTTTAGCTTTTCATATATTCTGTCATTCATCCTTAAAGACAAAGTTATAAAATCTTTTGACTATGCTTAACGGAATGACTATGTCAAAGTTTTGATTGGACAACATTTGGAAAAAGGGGCGAGGGAGGGGGCTACCAGCCCTCAAATATGTTTAGTCACTTAAAAAGAGAATTAGAGCTTCGATACAATCACCCCTAACAAAAAAAAAGAAAAAATTGCTTCTGGAAAAAAAAAATGCAAAATTCCACGTTTTTGTATGTAGGAGCTTGAAACCTCTACAGTAGGTTCTCTGATATGCTGAACCTGATGGTGTGATTTTCACTTGATGTTTTGGGGGTGTTTCCCCCTTTTCAAAAATTAGGCAAATTTTCTCAGGCTCTTAACTTTTGATGGGTAACATTAAACTTAATGAATTTTACATATTTTGAATAAAACTCAAAATTCGACTTTTTTATGCATCCGTTGTTATCAAGAGTCTGTTTCTTACAGTTTCGATTACTATTGAGCCGCACGACTCTTTACTTACAATTCGTTACTACGAATTATTTAAAAATCGTCAAAGCTTGCATTTACTAGGTTTAAAATACACCAGCTGCATTTTCGCAGCCCTTACTCATTGTCCGTTTATTCCAACTTTTCTAGTAAAACAATTTCAACTACAAGGCACACTAATTCCATGCTGCCTTTACGCGTTTAGATCAGAAAACTCTGACTCAATCTATTTTATCCAGAAAAATTAGCATTTTCGGAAAAGATACCTTTAGTGGGAACTACTTCATCTGCTCTGAGTTTACTGAAGGAAAAAGTATTTCCCTCACTCAAGAGAGGAGTTCTCTCTGCTGAAGACAGAGGTACCTGATGCAAGAGCTTCACAATCTACTTAGAAACTATCTCTCTCCGTTCAAAGGAGTCTCAAGAAAAAGAAAACTCTAATCAAACCGATACAGCAACTACTACCGCATCTTTGGCAGGACACAATATCACTCCTTCAAATTTCACCAAGAAAAGAGAATATATAGGGGCCATTTTTTGATTAGAGGGTGGTAAAGCTACCAAACGCACAAATTGATCACTTGATTATGAACAATATATTGAGAAAAAGAGACCTTTGATAACGGTTAAAAAGAAAGCGCCGCATGGTTTTGTTACTAGCCTGTCACTAAGTGTCTCAGTCATGGAAAAGAAGAAGTGACAAAATGGAACCAAGTGACAAGCTTCCAAACTTAAACTATTTTTGTAAAACAGCAGGCATCTACAGTGAAACAAACAAGAGCTATCTTGGTGTAACTGTGCATTGATTAAGTCAGCCACTGCAAGCCGTTGGTCTGTAGCTACCTGCAATTACAACTTCTGTCCTTCCAACACGAAAAAGATAAATGAAGAATTTGGCCTGGCTTACACAAAAATAGCAAAGATAATTACAAACGTTGGGCAGAATTATGTCAAAGCCCTAATATAATATGAAGCCCCCAGTTATGCTAGTCTGAACAGCGACAGATCTGAACAGGAACTGTCAGCACCCAGGGCAAGAATGACATTTGGTGGCCTTTGGTCAACAAGCCCATTATAAATACCAGATTATGGTTACTTTACTTCTTTAAAGAATATATTTACTGAATTGTTTGCTATCATTACTAATTTTTTATGTAAATCCAGTATATACCTTAAGGTTCAAAAAAAAGTCTAAGATTCCATGCAGCAATATTTTATTGGCGACACAGTACACTTGCAATTTAGATTATGTACAATCAATCTTATCCTGTGGAGTAAAACTTAACTTTATATGCTTTTCTCGAAGCCAATGCCTTTATAATGTCTTCATATGAAAGCTTCGAACCTAAATCATATTCTATGTGGATTATAATCAAGTTTGTCAACCGCTATAGGCCGTCTTGTCTCTAAGATAGTTTCTTAATTAAAATTAATTTGCTGAAACTTCTTTTATTAGAAAGAACTGATACAGGCAGAGTTAAATACATATTCAAGGCAAACGTTGGAGTGTTTCAGAGCTGAAAAATTAGGGTTCGAATTTTGTTTGATGAGATCAATATTGCCTTACAAGCCGGCCCCCCCTAAGAACCATCGTCTGGGGTAAGTTAACCCCTTGCCCCCCTCCCTAGATCCGTCCCTGAGTCTGAGCGCTGAAGCAAATACAGAACCGGAGAGTAAGAACGATCTGTGAGATGAATCAGAGAAAGAAGAGATCAGTATGGTAATGATCATTTTCCAGAAATAGTTTGTATATTGATCAGCTTCTGTGACGCTTGATGGACAGAATAAAAAGAATGCAGAGAAGATTACTTTCTTTCCGATCATCTGCGTTGCTGGAGGTATTCTCTCAACCTAATGGCTACTAAAGGTACTAAACATGCCCTAACATTTATTCATAAAAAAAACTTTTTCCACAAAGAGATTTTCAAAGAAAAGTAAAAAGCTACAATAAACCAAAAACGAGCTGAAATAAATTCAAATAATATTACAAGCAAAAAACGACCGCAAATCACAATCCCAGTGTTAAGTAGAGTGTTTGAAAAGATGATAAATGCTAGAATGGTTGAGTTTCTAGAATCGCGGAGACTTCTAAGTCCAACCCAGTTTTGATTCTGAAGAGGAATGTCGACGGATCAGGCCGTTCTGTTTTTGGTGACGTTCGTAATGCTGGTTGGAAAGTGGCTTCAGTTTTCCTCGATATTGTGAAGGCCTTTGATTCGGTTGATCATGGTATTCTGCATGCAAAACTTGATAATTGTGGATTTCGTGGCGCGTTCTTAGGCCTTTTAAGGTCTTTCCTTTATAATCGTTCTTTGTATCTGAGTGTTGGAGGTGCCGTATCGGGTACAAAGAAAGTTGAATATGGTGTACCACAAGGGTCTGTGCTCGGGCCTACACTGTTTTTAATCTTCATGAATGATTTGTGGGGAGCTGTGGAGGGCTTGTCGTTTGACCTAAATTTTCCCGTTTGTGAAACCATAAAGTTAATAATTGCGCTATTTGCGGATGATGCGCATTTTACAGTGGCAGCGAAGACGGAACTGCAACTCATGGAGAAGCTTATTACGGGTATGAACCAAATTGGGAAATGGACTAGAGCTAACAAACTGAAGTTAAATAATAATAAAGCACAGTTTCTAGTTTACAGAAGATACCCCAATTACTATCCATGGATTAATGAGCTTAGACTTGTTGATACTTCAATCCAGCAACTAAAGACTGCCAAGTACCTTGGTGTCCTGATAGATGAATGTTTAAGTTATAAACCCCATATAGAGTTGTTAAGTCGTACGATTGCAAGGAATGTTGGGATTATGAGAAAGCTGAAGAATTTTTTCCCCTGTGATGTAATAAGGTCTTTGTATTTTTCTACTGTTCACCCGTACCTTTTGTATTGTAATGTTGTTTGGTCAAGTACTTTCCCGACACGTCTACTTCTGCTTCGTGCGATGCAGAACTCAGAGTGCTTTGTGGTGATAAAAAAAGGCGGATCGGTGAGAAGGAGATATGTTGAATGACATATTCTGCCTTTACAAGGAGTTTCTAAATTTTATTCAGCTTTGTTTTGTTTAAATATGAGCGTGGATTATTGCCACAATGTTTCGGTCAAATGTTTGTGGCTGGATGTAATGTCCATGAATACTCAACCAGAACAGCATCCCAGATAAGACAACCTCAGGCTTCAACTCAAAGATCATTCTTCTCTATCCGTCATGTTGGACCAGGGTTTTATAATACTTTACCAAATAAAATATTAGTTGGAAGAAAATATTGCTAGTTTTATGAGTAGGTTAAAATCTCTGTGTTTTGGCGAGTATAATATTTCTTAGCGATTTTCTCTTGAGTGGTCTCTCAGTTGTATTTTGGTTATTTTTTATTGTGGTTGTGTGAGGGTGGTAGTGAGAGAACAATGTTAATTAGTTATAGTTTTTTTTTTATTTTAGGAGTTGCACCAAGTTGGAGGAGGTTGTGCCGTGTTTTTTTTTTTTTTTTATTCATTGTTTTACGTTGTTGATAACAATGTATATATGAGGTTGTTTTTTTTTTTGAAGGGTGTATAGCCTAAACAAGTTTGCTTCTGGTGGTTGATTTATTTATTTGTTTTGTTCAAATAAAAACCCTTATTACTTGAATAAGTAAACAAAACCTAAAAAGAACACAAATTACAATAAATAAACATGTCTAACTTAAAACAAGCAGAAACTATCACGTGAATGAGAAGGCCTGTCGCCCTCTGTACCTTCTAAAGACCAAAACGTAATTTTCACTTTACCTAAGACAACTTTTATTTCAAGTTACAAGTTTTTATTTCTCATAACATAAAAAATTCACAATAATAACCATGACAACTGAAAAGAACAAATCAATATGGATTGATAGTTTAAAATACACTGATATCCATAAAAATAGTCTAAAAAATGTTAGATTTATTAACATTATCACAGAAAAACGTTTAAAATTTATTTTCTCTTGATTAAATTGCAAATTATGTTCTGGACCTTAGAAGGCCAAGGGGGCGGCGGTGTAGCCAGTAAGAGGGGAGCAAGAGGAACGGCTATCCTCAGGCGCTGTCTCTGAGGGACAACGCACTTTTTTGTTCACTTACATTGTGGTAGTGATAGTGCGAGGGGGAAGGGTAATCAAACATTATCCATGGGCACTGAAAACCTTAGCTACGCCACAGCCGTTAGCCCTACTCCTCTTTCTGATAGTTAAAACTCATTTTCAGTTTGATAGGGTTATTCTTTGTAATTTTTGCTCGCTTTAGCACGAGGGGAGTAGTAATCCGACGTTGACCCCGGGCACTGAAAACCTTAACTACCTCTCTGCCGTTATCCCTACTCCTCTTTCTGGCAGTTCTACTCGTTTTCAGTTTTTCAGGGTTATTTATTGTAATTTCTGTTCGTTTTAGGTTTCACTTTTTTTACTAATTTATTAAATTTTTACACATCCCTCAGCCTTCCCTGTAACTTTCAACTTAATATGCTATTCGGTACCTCAGATATTGCATCTGTGCTCTTTTGACAACCTGGATCTACTTAACTCTTTTGATCTAGTTCAATAGTAGTAGCCTTGAGAATTTCAAATTAATACTCTCAGCAATTTCTGGGATATTTTTGATACATCCTTTTGACAACCTGCATGCAAATAGTATGTTTTGATTTAGAGTGAAATCCCCATCAAATTTCACTGACAGTTTCAACTAAATATCTTACTCTATTCCTGACATATCCGCCTATACTATTTTGACAGCCTGGATACACTTAAACTAATTTGATTTAGTTCAAAATAAAAGAAGTAGAAGCAGCAGGTAGTAGTAGTATTGATAGTCCTGAAAGTTTTAGCTGGAATATTGTTGATGCACCCTTTAGGCAACATGCATGCAACTAGTGTGATCTGATTGACTTCAAGATCCCCCTCAACAATCCTAGAAAGTTTCATTTTGATAGGCCTACTCATAGCCTTAGTATAGTATGAGTCGTAGTAGTAACGGTAGTAATAGTAAAAAAATAGCAGTATGCACGTACTCCCTTTTGGCTAGTTCAAAATCCTCCTCAACATTCCTACAAAAATTTCAATTCAATACTCTAAGCGGTTCCTGAGATATTGTAAATACACCGCTTTGTCAACCTGCATGCACAAAGTGGGTTTTGATTTGGTTCAACATTACCTGTATGCTTTACCTTAACAATCTTAGCCTTGGTAGTAGTAGTGGTCACAGTAGTAGTAGTAGTAGCAGCAGCAGTATTCACATTGATACCTTTCGTTTAGTTCAACATCCCCCTCAACATGGCTTGATAGTTTTACCTTATGTTCTTTACCTTCAACATTCCCTGAAGGTGTCATTCTTATGACCTTAGCCTTGGTAATAGTAGTAGCAGCAGTGGAACTGGAAGTATTTTGCACATGGTGCCATTTGGTTAGTTCAACCACCTCCCTCTCCTTAAAATGCCCTAAAAGTTTCAACTTAATACTCTAAGCCGTTCCTTAGATGTTGCTGATACGCTCTTCTTATAATCGGCATGCATGTAGTGTGTTGTGATTTAGTTAAACATCCCTTTCAATATTCCTTTAAATTTTAACTTTAATAACCTTAGCCTTAGTAGCAGTAGTAGAAAAATGTACAACTTTTTGGCTAGTTCAACATCCCCCTCTACATGCCCTGAAAGTGTCAGCTTAATACTCTAAGACGTTCCTGATATACTGTTGATCCGGCCTTTTGACAACCTAGTTATACATAGTGCATCTTGATTTATTTCAACATCCTCCCCAAAGTTTCATCTTAATATCCTTAGCTTTGGTAGTAGTAGTAGTAATAGTATTAGCAGTAGTAGTACCAGCAGTAATGGTAAGCACAGTGCCTTTGGTTTACTTCAATACCCCTCAACATTCTCATAAAGTTTCAACATAATACTCTAACCTGTTCTGGAAATATTGTTGATATGCCCTTTAAGCACCTGCATGCAAAATTGTAATTTGTTCAACACCCCCCTAACATCCCCTGATAGCTTCACCACAAAACCCTTTGCCTCAGTAGTAGTAGAAGTAGTAGTATGCACCCACTGTTCTTTTGGTTAGTTAAACGTCTCCCTTAATATGCCCTTTCAAATTAAAACCCTAACCCACTCCTGGGATATTGCTGATATGCCCCTTTGACAACCTGCCTGAAAATAATTTGTTTTTATTTAGTACAACATTCCCTCAATTTTCCCTGGAATTTCCGCCTTAATACCCTCAGTCTTAGAAGAAGTAGCAGCAGTAGTAATAGTAGTAGTAGAAGCAATAGTAGAAATAGTAGTAGTACCAGTAGTAATGGTAGCAGTAAAGGTAGTAGCAGCAGTATGCATGCAGTGCCTTTTGGTTAGTTCAATATCCTGTAACAATAGCAGTAGTTGTACTATTAGTAGCAGTAGAATATATAATAGTACTTTTTAATTAAATCAACATCCACCTCAACATGCCCTTAAGGTTTCAACTTAATACTCTAAGCCATTTGGTTAGTTCAAGATCCGCAGCTAGATGCCCTGAAAGTTTTAACTAAATTCCCTAAGCTGTTCCTAGGATATTGCTGATAAATCCTTTTGACAACCTGCAAGCATACACTATGTATTGACGCAGTTCAACATCACCATCAAAACTCCCTGAAAGTTTCACCTTAATAGCCTTAGTCTTAGTAACTGTAGCACTAGTTGCAGCAGTAGTACTATTAATAGTGATAGTATGCATATAGGGCCTTTTTGTTATTTTGACATCCCTCTCAACATACATTGAAAGTGTCAATTATGTACTTCCAAGCTGATTCTTGGATTTCGCTGGTACTCCACTTTCACAAATTGCATTCATATAGGGGGCTTTGATTTAGCTGAATATCCTCAACATTACCTGAAAATTTCACCTTAATACTCTTAGACTTAGTAGAAGTAGCAGTGGAAGTAGTGTAGTAAAAGCAACATGCACAATGAGCATTTTGGTTAGCTCACCACCTCAACATGCCCGAAAGTCTCAACTTGATGCTCTAAGCTATTCCTGAAACACTGTTGATAAGCCCTTTTGATAACTCTAAGGCACAAAGTGCGTTTCAATTTAATCCGCATTCCCTAAATGATTCACTTTAATCCCATTGCCTCAGTATTAGCAGTAGTCGAAACAGTAGTTTACTATGCGCCAAGTCCCTTTGGACAATCTATATGCACATAGGGTGTTCTCATTTAGATCAACACCCTCTCAACATTCCCAAAAATTTTCAGCTTAAAACTCATAGCCTTCATAGTAGTGTAGCAGCAGTAGTAGGAGTAGTGCAATTATGACTACTACATAATACTACATAGTTATGTAGGGAAAATACTGTTTTCATCTTCTTTGTTATAATTTCTTAGATCACACTGCCTTTCCATTAGCCATTGAAGTTAAATTTAAATATAAAATAACAGGGAAAACTTGTATATCTAACTGTGTAACTAACAGGTTCCCTGTTAGTTACATTCTGTCCGAGAATAGGCAGGTGGCCAACTACTGGGTGTCTTACCCTATAGCCTTGAGAGGGGGGATGTAAAGTTCATTTCTGATAGCCTATAAACAAATGTTATAATTGGTTTTAGGATTAAATTTTAATTCTAAATATATGAATATTTCTTAGATATTTACCAAAGAGTGAGGTTTGGCAAAATAGATGGGAAATACCCTAGCTGCACATTAGCCTAGTTAGGTGAAGTAAAATGAAGTGTTTTAAGGAATGATTAACTACAATTTGCCTGCATATTATAAAGTAAGATTTGTTTAGTTAACAAGCTTCCTTGTCAAAAGCCCAAATTGTACACAAATAGCCTACCCTTTCCTATTTCAAAGGCTCAAAAAAGTAGGCCACTTTAGCCAATATTATTCTTTGAAATAGATCATCAATGCATCAACTTGATTTAATCTATTCTGTGAAGAGAGCGAGAGGAAAATAGGCTCTAATTTATTAAAATTAGTATATATGCTGATTCACGTTTTTAACCTCACCTGTTACATGAAAATGATTTTTAAATTTTTTGTAAGATACTGTGACAGGGTTGCCATAAAGTTTTTTGTAAGTAAAGTTGTCTTTGATCAAACAGGTAAAAAAGTAAACTTGTCTTAAACAAGTTTATATCCTTACAGACTAGTCGCAACCAGTGTGGTCTTAGTAACTCGTTTTATTGACCGTATATCAAACATTAGTTGTAATAAAAGAGGCTGGAAGAGGGTTGTGGCGGAGTGTCCTCCTCAAAAACATATTTTCTATCTGGAAATCAACCATGCTGGACAAAATGGTTATCTCAAAATTTTTATGGGAGGGGTTGAGGGGAATGATGGGTGTGGGGGGGGGGGGCTAGCTGCCCTCCAATCACTTTCAACTATTAAAAAGTGTACTAGCCCTTTGAATTTCCAATCGAATGAGCCTCTTTTGATGTTTCTACGACAACGCCTTCTATAAAAACCTTATATGCCCCCAGGGCATAACTTAAAACCCTTGCCCTGAGGATTGTGGGAGAGTGCCCTCCTCAAAAACATATTTTCTATCTGGAAATCAACTAAGCTGAATAAATTGGCTATCGCAAAATTTTGATTGGATGTGTTTAGGGGAATGATGGGCGTGGGGGGGAGCTCGTTGCCCTCCGATCAATTTCGATTTTTAAAAGCGGCACTAGAACTCTCGATTTCCAATAGAATGAGCCCCTTTTGAAGTTTCTACGACGACCCCTTCCATATGAAGTGCCCTGCTCTAAAGGAACAAAATAATACAAAGTACATTATGCCAACATCGTTCTTATGTGCACTCAGGGCATAACTTAAAACTCTTACCTCGAGGGTTGTGGGAGGGTGTCCTCCTCAAAAATATATTTTCTATCTGGAAATCAACTACGCTGAACAAAATGGCTATCTCAAAATTTGATTGGATGTGTTTGAGGGAATGATGGGCATGGGGGGGGGGGCTAGTTGCCCTCCAATAACTTTCGACTATTAAAAAGGGCACTAGCCACTCCAATTTCCAATCGAATGAGCCCTTTTCGAAGTTTCTACGACAACTCCTTCGATACAAAGTGCCCGGCCGAGTTAAAAAAACACATTATGCCCACATCGTTCTTTATTTAGGCAGCACTAGTGCGCTGCCTATGATTAGCTCATTGTAGTCCTTATAGTTGGTATACTTATAGTTGGTTCCAAAGAACTGCTTGGTATTTGTCAGTGCACATTTTAAACTCCCTCAAATTGTAAGTCGAAATGTAAATTGTTAATAAAGCAAATCTTTATCTTCGTACCTGAGAAGTCATTAAGCAGGATACGAAAATAACAGAATGATTTATTTTTATAAGGTATCTCACGGGTCTAACCGGCCGTATTAGCAATAGCTTTTCATATATATTTTTTAAGTTTGGAAATGCAAACCAGCATTATTCATTTTAAGAACTACAAAATCATAATGTAAACTCCAAAAATTCTGTTGTTTCTGTTCATAGTACGAAGCATTTAAAGCTATGAGGCAAATTTCTGATGTTATTATATTATCCTAACACTACCTAGCCACCTTCACATCAATTTATTTTACAAAATGAAAATTTAGAAGCTTTACAGAATTAATCAAATTCTCTAAAACATCTTAAAATACGTGATTTTTGTACTGTAAAA
>NC_142794.1:63963681-63983681 GCF_049724085.1 Artemia sp. Qi Xiang Cuo
CCTCTTTGCAAATGACCCTGGTAACCCCAATTACTTGAAAACTTACACACATATCTATGCCTCAGGCGTAGGGTTCAAATATATAGATGCCTGGCCCGTGGTAAGGCATATTATGCAATCACTGGCCGGAGTGCATACTAGATTACTACTCATGTCCTAGCTTCGAAGCTTAACTTTATAGAAATCAAATAACTTTTTAATCCTGAAAGAAATTCATATTTTGTCTACCGAAAATCCTGATTTTGAAACAGAAGTTATGATTTTTCTGTATTTCTTTGTAAATTTTCGATTGGGCTGTTTATTATATTGTAGATGTTTAATACCATGAAAAGTAAATAAGAAGCCGTGCGCTCTCCTATACCTGAAAATGAACCATGCATTAAAAAATAAAAGTTAATCATTATCCAGGTAAGAACAAAAACAATATGGCTACACAGTTTGACGATTTTTCGTACACACAGACCTTATCAAACAGTTCGTGGTAACGAACTGTAAGTAAGGAGCGACCCGGCTCAATGATAACCGAAACTCTAAAAAACGGGATTTTGATACCAATAGATACATCAAAAGAATCAAATTTTAATTATGATTTCAAATATATAAGTTTCATCAAGTTTAATCTTACCCATCAAAAGTTACGTGCCGGAGAAAATTTTGCTGATTTTCAAAAAAAGGGGAAAAGATCCCCTAAAAGTTATAAAACATTAATGAAAATTACACCATCAGATTTAGCGTATCAGAAAACCCTTCTGTCAAGGTTTCAAGCTCCTATCTGCAAAAATGTAGAATTTTGAATTTTTTGCCAGAAGAAAGATCACGGATGCATTGTTTGTTTTTTTGTTTTTTTTTTTCTTTTTCCCCGGGGTGATCGTATCGACCCAGTGGTCTTAGAATATCGTGGAAGGGCTCATTGGAACGGAAATTAAAAGTTCTAGTGCCCTTTTTAAGTGACCAAAAAAAATGGAGGACAACTAGGCCCCCACCCACGCTCATTTTTTTCCCAAAGTCACCCGATCAAAATTTTGAGATAGCCATTTTGTTCATCATGGTCGAAAATATGATAAAAATGTATTTTAGGATGACTTGATCCCACATAGTCCCCTGGTGTAGGGCTGATATTTATTAACATTACTAATTTTTATAATTTTTTTTTTTTTTTGTTTATTTATAATGAATTTTTAAGTTTTTTTTTTGTCTTGTAGGTGGGTTTTGGTGAGGGCCGGGGGATATTTTTAAGGATCTTTCAATGTAGGAAGTTTTCATGGGGGAAGGGACAGTGCTATGAAGGGGGCGCCGGATTTCCCAGCATTATTAAAGAAAAAGATCAGGAATTAAATTAAAAAAAACAAGTTTTTCAACTGATCAACTGATTGTGATTAAGAAGTCATTTTTAAAGAACTGGAAAAAAAATTCGAACTATAGTTTAAAGAGCAAGGTATTGACTAGGGGGCGAACCCCCTAATATACGTGTTAAAAATTTATTAATATAGAAGTTCGTTACGTAAGTTAATTCTAAGTTACGTATATTTATTACTAATAAAAATGTTCGTAAATAAAATTAAACAAGTTTCGAGAAAGCCATTTAACCAAATATAATATGCAAATTTTGTTTTAATTATTCATGTACGGTGAGCCAAAATCAAAACCTGCATTAATTCAAAAACGTTCAAAAATTAAATAAAAAAAACAAGTTTTTTTAACTGAAAGTAAGGAACGACGTTAAAACTTAAAACGAACAGAAATTATTCCGTATATGAAGGGGCTGTCCCTCCTCAACGCCTCGCTCCTTACGCTAAAGTTTGACTTTCTCACAACTCTATTTTTTTAAACAATAAAAAAACTTTAGCGTAAAGAGCGAGGCGTTGAGGAGGGGACAGCACCCTTTCATATACGGAATAATTTCTGTACGTTTTAAGTTTTAACGCCGTTCCTTACTTTCAGTTAAAAAAACTTGTTTTTTTTTATTTATTTCAGAAGGTCTTACACGCTGACCTTGCAAATGGTTGCTTACAATAATCATAAAACATCAGTGAACGTACTACGGAGCATATAAATTTATTACCCGTTATTTATAGTTGCTCTGCAACTATGGTCCATGGGCTCACAGTTGCTGCAAAACTCCACAGGGCCTTGGCACCGGAGGTCTAATTCGTATTTGGATATATCTAGTGTATAGAGATAAAACATTAAGCTTTGGGAGGCATTATATTTTGTTAAGAAAAAGGCAGTTCGAAAAAAAAGAAGAGAAAAAAATGAATTTGGTTAGACACTTAGAAATTATGAGTAAAATCCTAAAATTTTTAGGATGGGGTATAAACTCGAAAATCCCCTCAGCATGCACTGCCAGGGATCGGATGTTTAAGAAATGGCGTCTATGGAAAAAGTTCTAGATTATCGTGGTTTATCCAAAACTCCCAACTAGAAATCCTATGGCAGTTTTTTGAGTAACCTTCTCAAATGAGCTATCTTTTTTTTTCATTTTATTCCTTTTTATTTGTTTTTTTTAAATTCCCACCTCCTCTCCTTTTGGTGACTTTAAAATTTTATTTAACAATATCTCATAATTTATTTAATGTCACCTACTCTTTTCTTAAAAAAAACTTCTTCAAAAAATCCATATATTAAATTTATATAAAATTGAGCATTCCAAAATATATCAGGTTATAAAAATAGAGGTATACTACATTTCAAATTTCATATACCTTTTAGGTTCATCCAATATCTCAGGCTGCCCTTCCCCCTTAGGGCACCCCTTCCATCGTGACCTTAAATTACACTTTTCAAATCCTTTTTCATCAACCTCTATTTCCCCCGATATATAATTTACTTTTACCCCCATCCCCAAAATAACCATATAAAAAAAAAAAAAAAAAGAGAAAGAAATGAAAAACTCTAACTTTAAAAAAAAAATAAAAAAAGTTAGAGTGTAGCCGTATCCCTTCACGTCATTGCCTTTACCTTTTTTACTCATCTTACCTTTCCCCTTTGGCTGCTCAATTCTCTTTAAACTTTGTCTTTATCCTACTTTTAAAACTTCTCAAATCTCTTTAAAACTTTATCTTTATCCTACTTTGAATACTTATTTCTTTATCATTCTTTTATTCCTTTTTTAAATAACAAAAATTCAATTTCTAATTAAAATTTCTTACAAAAACTTTTTTTTTCTCTCTTTCTTTTCCTTTTCTTTTTTTCTTCTTTTTTTCCTTCCTTCTCTTTTTTCCTCTTTTTTCTTTCTTTCTCCTCCCCTTTTCTTTTTTTTACTCTCTTCTATACACCTTAACTTTTTTCCTTTCTTTTTTCCTTTACTTATATTTACTAGCCTATACCACTGAACTCTTACCTTTTTCATTACCTCTGTTGGGTTCGTATCTTTCATTTTCGCTTTCCAAACATAATAGCTGAAATGTGTGAAAATGTATGTCAAATCTTCGTGTTTTTTCGTTTGATTGGTTTCCATGCATAATTTTAATTCTACAATCTTTTCTGCGTTGACCAGTTCCTCATTTTCTTGTATTTCACTACTTAACAGTTGTTTCAATTCTTCTAATTCTGTTTTTAGGCTTGTGCACTGAAGAATTAAATGTTCAAGTGTTTCAATTTGATTTCCACACCTTCCGCACATTCCAGTCGACTTGGTGGGGTCTATCCTTTGTTTTCTTTCTTCAGTTGGCAGTATTTTGTGAACTTGGAAAAACGCATGCTCTTTAACCTTCGGCGGTAAGAAACTAGAGTGTATCAGGTCGAAATTTTTTTTCAGTTTTTATCGTCAAGATCACTCGTCTCTAGAATTGTTGCTGGAGGTAGGTTTTCCTGCAAAATGAACTATTGTTTTACATACTTTTTGCTGAATTTTTTGCTATCAAGGTCTGCGGTGTTTTTTTCCAGTTATTCTTTGACAGTTCCGAAATGTTTTTTTACCGAGTTTAGGCAGTCACTCCTTTCATTTCTTACCCATGCGTTATACCAATTTTTCATAGGGTTTGTTTCTTCAAAATAAATTTCTTCGATTATTGTTTTCATGTAAAATTCTTTTATCTTGGCTTCTGTGTTAATTATTTGTAGGCCTCCTTGGCTTTTCAGTAGAAACATATCTGTAAGTTTAAGCTTTGGAGGGGGTTTTCCGTACCAGACGAACTGATATATCATTGATTTTATTTTCTTCTGGATGCCTTTTGTGGGGTTTGATACTGAAGCGAAATACCATATCACTGGACCACCATATCACCATATCAAATGAGCTATCTTAAGTCATTTTCGTTAATCAGCTTATAATGTTACATTAAATTCTTGCTAAATTAAAAAAACAAACCTAGGTTTTGCATTAAAATAAAGAGTATGCTTAAAAAGACAAACAAAATTGTCCTCTCCCAAGCCTTCCTGTCCCCTTTCCACCAACTATTTGCAATGTATTTATACATTCCAGTAAAGAAAAAATTAGGGTACTTACGTGTTACATAGACCACGCTCAAGAAGTGAGGTTAGGTTAATCATAATGAAATATACCAAACTATGATGAAAATATAGTACTTTTGTAACAAAATTATGGAAACTTCAACTGAGAAAAATGGAAAGCAGGCCGCCCAGAACGCGTTATATTAAATACCTAATTTAACCTCACAAATTCTAAATATTAAATATTTAATTAAAACATACTTGCATAGTTGTTTATCTCACTCAGGCGAAGCTAATTATCACATGTGTGCACACAAAAAAACTGGTTTTACATCAACAGGTCAAGAACAACGGTGTGGTCGATGTAATACGAAAGTACCAAAATTAGATAAACAATTAAATTAAAAAGGAAAATTTGAGGTATCAATGCATGCAAGGGAGGGGGGCTCTAGACCCATGCCCATCTGTTGTTTTAGTTTATAATTATCTTTATTATCACACTATTTGTTTGTTTTAACTTAATATATTGATTTTTTTTTTAAGAACGCCTCCTCCCCCAAAACTAAAAGAGGATCGATTCACTTTTGTGCCCACAGCATTGAAAGCGAAATTGTAATTTAATCGGGACTGAAATGAATTAGTAAATACCTTTCTAGAAAAAGTTTTTCAAAAGCGTTTGACATATCATAGGCAGCGCAATCGCGCAGCCTAAAAGAAGAACGATGTTGGCACAAAGTATTATTTATTATTTTTTTTTTCCTTTAGACCAGGGCACTTCGTATCGAAGGAGTTGTCAGAGAGACTTCAAAAAGGACTCATTCGATTGGAAATTGGAGTGGCTAGTGCCCTTTTTCATAGTTGAAAGTGATTGGAAGGCAACTAACACTACTTCCACGCCCACCATTTATCCAATCACATCCAATCAAAATTTTGAGATAGCCATTTTGTTTGACGTAGTTGAAATTTCAAGAAATTAGGTCTTTTAGGATGACAAATTCCTCAGGCCCTCAGGACAAGGGTTATAAGTAATCCCCTTGGGGCATATAAGGTTTTTATTGAAAGCTTTGTCGTAGAAACTTGAAAAAGGGCGCATACGATTCGAAATTAAAAGGGCTAGTGCCCTTTTTAATAGTCGAAGCGATTGGAGGGCAACTAGCTCCCCTCTCACGCCCATCTTTTCCCCAAACACATACAATCAAATTTTTTAAATACCGTAGCCATTTTATTCAACGTAGTTGAAAGTTTTGGAAATTAGGTCTTTAATGATGAAATCCCTCCCCCCTCTCTGTCCTCAGGGCTAGGGTTGTAAGTTTAGGGTTGTAAAGCATAGCATATATTAAATACGTAACCTAATCTAACCTAGGTACCCCCCTTAAAGCCCAAAAAACAACAGTTTAAGTATCGTAAACGCAATAAAAACCACGCTTTGCATTGTATTTCTCTATAGCGGTCTATTGCAATTAACCCGTCTGGCGGGTTTTTTGTGACTGGTTTCCTTGTAAACGACCATATAACGCACCAGTACAGGAAATTGAAAGGGCTAGTGCCCTTTTTAATAGGCTAGTTGAAACTAATTGGAGGACAACTAACCTCCCTCTCACGACCACCATTTAAATTCTTTTATATGTTTTCACTTATAACTTTAAGAAAACAAAATTAATTAAGATTTTAAGGAATAAATATTAGCATATTAAACTGACAATGCACATTTTTTTTCAGTAAATTCGTTTGAATTTTTTAAGTAAAGTAAAAATTATATTCTAGCTTTTAGAAAGCATAGGGTTTAGAACACTAAACAGATTAATTTCTGCTCTTTTTGAGTTTGACTTATTTTAATTTCTATTTTTTTTGTGTTTCATTTATTTATTGATACTGATGTGTGGTAGTTGTATGCTCTGTAGATTATTTAATTCCATTTTGTTCATTTTTGGTTTAATGGAGTTTTTTACTTTTTTTGAAAAACACTTAGTTTGTGCAAAAAGTTTTTTTGATTAATTCTGAAAAAAACTAGAACCTTTACATGTATAAGTTATGTATTGTCTTCAAACTCCCGTTTTTTAGAGTTTGTTTACAATCAGCGAGGGTTGCTCCTTACTTACCATTTTTTACCACGAACAGTTTGATGAACATAATCCTTGCCGCAACTATTAGGTAAATGTAGGCATTATCATATATAATCTCATTATGCTGGATAGTTTTTATATAGACTAGTAGACAACCAAGCCAAAAAGTTTTTTTTTTTTTTTTAATGATCTTATTTGAACTTGTTACCATTTTAAAAGTGAGCACATTTATCAGTATAATGCTACAATGTAAGACCCTTCAGCACAGTGGATTGATCTCTACGTGGTAATATGGCACCTGGGGTTCGATCCCTGCCGCCACAGAGTTTGGGATTAGGTGGATATTATGCATTAATGTCTTAAGATAATCAAACAAGAAGAAAAAAACCCAGCAATAATATCAAAGCAGCTCAAAATATCAATGATTTGAGAATATCATTAGGCCTATTATACCGATTTAAGCAGTGTATAAACCGTAGTAATACCTCCGATTTATTAGTTTCTGATCTATCCTTTGACTAAGCCAGAATTATAATATTACTAGGTGTTTCTCAGAGAAGGATGTAAATTTGCATTGAAAATAAAAAAATTTTCTCTGTTTTACATGTCTTTAAAACTGTCTTAGAATAAGTCTGTGCAAATAAACTACGGCTGTTTCCTGTTTAGAACGCTAGATCGGTACAACCCTTTATTTCTATAATATAAAGGAAATCATCAGATTGTCTTTAGACCCAAGGACATAGAATTGCTTTTGCTATTAGACTGCTACTTTCCAAAAAGTAATTTATGAGTGACTCTAATTTTTGACAAACTTTAAACCGTACTCATTTTTTACCCTTATTTTAATATTTTATACGTCAATTGACCTGAATTGACTAGGAGTCAGCACTTCCAAGTCGAGAAACCTGAAAAAACGAAGGCTTTTTTAGACTTGGGATGTAAAAATACTTATACTGCTAATTCTTCGATATATTACAAATACTTCCCGTTCTTTATAGCACACCGATTGTACAGTAAACGTTCCTTTCTGGGTTTACTTGTCAAGATGTTTGTATTATTTTGAACCATACAACTGGAAGATAATTGATTCATGCTTAATTACCTGTGTAATCTTTTGAATTGCAGGTCGGTCCCCACCTGCTGGCTTTTTAATCCACTTGATTTATTCTCCCCACCTTTAAGAAAGAAAAATATAAACTTGCCTGCTCTAAATAACAACCGTGTTTCTTTGAGGGCATTTAGTCTATCTTTGATCTCATCTCATCTTTGGTCTCATCTATAACAGAAGCTTTGTAATTGGGTAACAAAATGAAGGTAAATTCGCATCATACCACCCAATTGACCATGCAAAAGGAAATTAAAAAGGACAAAGGGATTCACTGATTTACTAGTCACATCCTCCTCTGGATTTTGGTAGATGATAAATCCTTAAAATTGGGTATTTCTTATAGAAATGGAAGGATTTCAGTGGATATTGGTAGCGTTTGCGGCCCTGTCTCCTCACATTTTAAAGAAAATACATTTGTATTTCTGTTTCCAAGAGGATATCACTTAACTTTTCGTATACAGCAAGAAGACAGGTGACAGTAGGGTCGAAACACACATACAGAATGTAAAGGTAATTAATCCGCTTCTCTATTATCTATAAAACTTTTTAAGATAATAAAAACAGGGGTTTTAAGGGTTTTTTCCCTTAAAAAACCTTTTTTAAGGGAAAAAACCTTCAAATTATGACAGTAATATGGCTAAAAGGCTAATTAATGGATGATCATAGTTCCTTTAAAATGTTGAAATAGACCTATTCAGATAATTAAATGAGACAACATATAAGTAACAGAAAGAGTTGTTCGGAATTTAGGATAGGCTTAACTCCTGTAACCCTTTCCTAAAAGGGTGCCATTTTGTTTCATCTAAGCGGCAGCGACAAGGGTTAGTAGTTGCATATAGATGCTCATCATTTCACGGTTTTGTCTTCTTTTTTTCTTCCCATCGAACGAGTGATAAGCAATCACTAAAATATACCAATTGGCGTAACCGTTTTGTCGGTTTTCGTCAAGAATCATAATTGAAAATGCTTATAATTCAAGTTACAAGATGGCCCAAACTCCCTAATACATTGACGTTACATGTTTGTTTTTTCATTTATTATTTTTCACGATTTATTTTTTACTGTCTTTAATCATTTACCTGTTTTTAATCATTCCCCCCCACCCCCAATTTGAAGCTCAATATAATGAATCTTGACTTGACGTTAATGATGTCGCGCTTGCTGAAGCAAAAACGAAAAGTCAAAAACTTAATTTCCAAACATGCGAATAAACTAACTGTGACATAGCTAATTAAACAAATTCTCTTAATATGCTTAATTACACCTCTTTTGTTTCTTTGTAATTATGTCAACGCACAGTGAGGAAAAAGGGGGAGGAACTCCCTCCCTCATGAAATCTTACCAACGTGAGAGAAGGTGATCTTCAGAGAAGGTGAAAAAATAAGACATGAAACATAAGAAGATGAAGTCCAATCTTTTGTACCCCCCCCCCTGTCATCTTTAGGCAATACCCCTAACCTCCCCCTAAAGTCGTGACTATGCGTATCCACGCTTCTCGATCAATTTCATTGTTATATACTTGTCTATTTCATTATGTATTTTTAGCCATTTATTAATTTTTTATTGATTTTTTTTTTTCACAAGTTGTTTTTAACCCGCAATGTCACGATTTAAGGTTATGGCCAGCCAGAATGGTTTGGTGAAGTTATTTGCTTAATTCCACTTACACGAAGCCACTCGAATGGGAAAGGATTGTAGCAATGATTCTGATGGAGGGTTCATCAGTGCGTCACCGCCTCCTGCTTTACCTCCACGACCCATTTGTCCAAATCCAAGAAATGGAGACCAAAGTTCAACTGAAGTTTTGCAGTCAAGTGAGTTTGTGCTTTCCTTCGTATTTTCAAGTTCGAGTAAAACTATCAGTAAATTATAAGCAATAAACTTCAAACTCTTACGCAATTCAGCTCTCTGTCCGAAGACACAATAATATCTGGACCTTTTTGGGTTTTCGGATCTTAAAGATGCTTGTTCGATCCACCTTTTCTTGTATTGGATACTCCCAAATTTTTTTCATCAGTATATCAGGAGAACACACGATGAAACCTGAACCAGAAGTAACAGTTAATACACTAGTTCTGCTTTTTCAAGCTATAGCATTCGAACCAGCCCTGGTGGCAGGTTAGTGCGAGGCTTCCTTCTCCTCCTCAAAAACGTGGCTTGTAGGCGCCTTTAAACCCGTGAGCAGCCGAAGTTCTGTATCGGACAGTGGTGGATCCAGAGGGGGGCGAGGGGCCGTGCCCCCCTAACATGGCCTAAAGTACTGTAATTTAGGTACTGGTGCGTTATATGGACACTTTTATATATTGTGCAAGGAAACCAGTCACGAAAAACCCATAAAACCGGCTATTCTCAAGAGACCGCTATATATAGATTACTGCAAAGCCAGGTTTCTCAATGAGTTACAATATTTTAACGATTTTGTTGGGGGGTTTAAGGAGGGGAATTGTACCTAGGTTAGGTTACGTATTAAATATATGCTATGCTTTACCCCACCAACCCAACCCCCTAATGTGCAAATATATAGCTCAAATTTGTTATTTAACTATTATATATTCATCCTATTTTATTTTATTTCATTAGCATTAACCAAACTTGACTTCTTAGAAGTGTCCATATAACGCACCAGTACCGTAATTTACTTAATTACCGTAAGTTTGCGTTAATTAAACTTGCTCTTAACGCAAGTTTATCGTATCAACCTATCGACCCCCCCCCCCCACCTAAAAAAATCCTGGATCCGCCACTGGTATCGGTACACACTTGGAGGTATTCGGAAAACATTTTGTATTAATAATACGTAATTTTTGAAGTTTTGTAGACACTTGAAAAACTGAATTTGGTAACCAGTATTAATCGAATCAGACATATAACAACCAATCACGAAACTTAAAGATTTAACTTATTTCTTTCAATCCTTCTCTTTGATCAATATTATTTATTTCTGCTCATTTCTGAAAATGCTTATTTTGAAATATGACGCTAATGCAAGTTTAAATGCTAAGATGTACGAAGCATTGTAAACGCTGTATTTTCCTTTTTTCAAGTAGACAAAAAAAAAAACTGGTTAAAATATAATTAAAAAATTTTCTTTCACGTTTTTTTCAGAATGTAGCAAAGATCAGAAATTTCTATGGTTTATTTTCTATTTTTTACAGGAAAAAGATAAATGTTGACATGGATAATCCCTATTATTGGCAGCGCAATAGCGCTACCTAAGTAAAGAACGATGTGGGCACAATGTGCTATTTTTTTTTTGGGGGGGGGGGTTCTTGGTCTTAGACCAGGGCACTTCGTATCGAAGGAGTTGTCATAGAAACTTCGAAAAGGGCTCATTCAATTGGAAATTGGAATGGCTAGTGCTCTTTTTAATGGTCGAAAGTGACTGAAAGGCAACTAACACCCCTTCCACGCCCATCATTCCCCCAAACACATACCCCCTTCCACGCCCACCATTCCTCCAAACACATCCAATCAAAATTTTGAGATAGTCATTTTGTTCACCGTAGTTGTTTTCCAGATAGAAATTATGTTTTTGAGAACCACACTCCCTCCACAGCCCTCAGGGAAAGGGTTGTAAGTTATGCGCTCGGGGTATATAAGGTTGTTTTTTTTTTATAGAAAGCGTTGTCGTAGGAACTTCAAAAAGGAATCATTCGATTGGAAATTGAAAGGGCTATTGCCGTATTTTATAGTCGAAAGTGAATAGAGGGCAAGTAACCCCCCTATCACGCCCACCATTTCCCAAAACACATCCAATCAAAATTTTGAGATAGCCATTTTGTTCAACGTAGTTGAAAGGCCCGGAAAGTATGTCTTTGAGGATGACAACCCCCTCACAGCCGTCATTGCAAGGGTTGTAAGTTATGCCCTGGGGACATATAAGGCTTTTATGTTGTCGTTGAAACTTCAAAAAGGGCTCATTCGATTGGAAATTGAAAAGGCTAGTGCCCGTTTTTATAGTCGAAAGTGATTGGAGGGCAACTAACACCCCTCTAACGCCCACCGTTTCTCCAAACACATCCAATCAAAATTTTGAGATAGCAATTTTGTTCAACGTAGTTGAAAGTTCTGGAAATTAGGTCTTTGAGGATGACAACCTCCCCCAGCCCTCTGGGCAAGGGTTGTAAGTTTTGCCTTGGAACATATAAGGTTTTTATTGAAAGTGTTGTCGTAGAAACTTCAAAAGGGCTCATTCAATTGGAAACTGGAAGGACTAGTGCCTTTTTTAATAGTAGGAAGTGATTGGAGGGCAACTAATCCCCCTCTCACGCCCACCATTTCCCCTAACACATCCAATCAAAATTTTTGATAGCCATTTCGTTTAACGCAGTTGAAAGTTCGGGAAATTAGGTCTTCGAGGATGACAACCTCCTCACAGCCCTCAGGGCAAAGGTTATGATTTATGCCCTGGTGGCATATAAGGTATTTATAGAAAGCGTTGTCGTAGAAACTCGGAAAGGGCTCATTCGATTGAAAATTGAAAAGGCCTGTGCCCTTGTTAATAGTCGAAAGTTATTGGAAGGCTTGACATTTTTATAGTTAAGATCGATGTGGGTACCGTGTATTATTTTTTTTTTATTTATTTTTTTTTTAGACCAGGGCACTTCGTAACGAAGGTGTTGTCGTAGGAACTTCGAAAAGGGTTCATTTGATTGAAAATAGAAAGGGCTAATGTCCTTCGTAATAGTCGAAGTGATTGGAGGGCAACTAGTCATCCTTCCACGCCTACCCTCCCATTTGTCCATTATGTTTAAAAACTAAATGTTGCCTTAAGATTAAATGAAAATGCACTTTGTTAATGCTAATTCCCGATAAGGCATCTCAGCAGTAGTAGAGATGCCCCTATTGATCGTGATTACACCACGTGGTTTATGGTTTTCTCAGTGAGAATGAAAAAACAGGATCTTTCTCACTTGAAAAAACGGGAATTTTGTCACATTTATGGTTGATTTCATGGATGGTTATGTGTGTTGTTCGATTTATTTGATGTTTTTCTTGGAGGTCAACATCAAATTATGGATGTTTTATGGTTTTTGTCAGTGAGAATTTGAAAAACAGAAACTTTCTCACTTGGAAAACCATAAACCACGTGGTCCTGTCACGAGTAGCACCCATTTGGAACACCTGTGCTGTCGACCTCAATTCACCTATCGTGAATCAATAATTCCCCTTAGAAACAACAAATTAATTCCCCTTTCTTGACAGATCAATCAACCAATGACATCATCTGTCAGACTTTAAAAATTTTCGCCTAGAAACGATTCTCCAGGAATAGATCCAAGTCATTAATGTCTTTGCCTCGGAAACAACTCTTTTGGTCGAACTCCAAAGGATATTAATAACCAAAGGCCATGGAAACAATTCTCCAAGAAACATCTTAGCGATGAATTGTTTTAGCGCGGGAATCAGGTTTCTTATTAATTTGAAATCCATTAGCGCAGAGATGCCAAAAACAAAAGGAACACGCTGAATTACGTTTAGGGATTATTTGGGCGAAACTGTTTTAGACAGGTTATGGAATTATTTCGGCGAAACACTTAGAGACATATTAAAAGAAGATTTTAGGAAAGGTTTTAGAAGAGGATTTGAGGGTGAAACTCTGTGGTCGTTATAATACACAAGTTTCATTTGAACAGTGTCGTGAGGTCCTCTACCCCAACCCCAAAGGGTTCCGATCCCCACCACCCCCACCCCGAAGGAAGCGCACGGTCCGCAAAGGTCCCCCAACCTCCCAAAGAGCCCCCGCCCCCCAAACGCCCTCCTCAGACCCTCAAAGGCCCTCCCCTGGTCCTCAAGGGCCCCCCCGACCCCCCAAGGTCCCCCCGCCCCCCAACGCTCTCCACAGACCCTCAAAGGCCCTCCCCTGGTCCTCAAGGGTCCCCGGACCCCAAAGGGCCCCCGGACCCCAAATGCCCTCCCCCAGACCCCCAAAGGTCCCCCGGACCCCAAACGCTCGCCACAGACCCTCCAAGGCCCTCCCCGGGTCCTCAAAGGGCCCCCCGACCCCCCAAGGGCCCCCCCGACCCCCACATCCCAGCCCCAGGCCTCACCGGTCGCCCGGGCCTGCGAAGCACTGTGGGCTCGGACAGCGCCGCCTGGGGATGCGCCACAGGGGATGCACCACGGGTTGGGGGAAGTGCCACCGGAGGTGCAACACAGGGAGGCGCCGCAGGGAGGTGCCACAGGGATGCACTATAGGGAGGCGCCGCAGGGATGCACCACACAAAGTAAACTAACAAGTACAAATTTCGACCGGTTCTCAGCCACACGCCCTCCGCAGACCCCCAAAGGCCCTCCCCTGGTCCTCAAAGGTCCCCTGGGCTCCCAAAGGGCCAACCGGCCCCCAAGGGTCCCCCGGGCCCCCAAAGGTCCTCCCCCGGTCCCCAAAGGTCCACTGGGCTCCCAAAAGACCACCCAATCCTCAGGGGCCCCGGACCCCCAAACGCCCTCCCTGGGTCCCAAAGGCCCTCCCCCGGTCCCCATACATGCACACATAAACTTACACACACACAAAAACTAACACATACACACACAAAAACTTACACACACATACGAAAACTTACACACACACACACACGCAAAACTTACACACACACGCACAAAACTTACACACACACACACACACAAAACTTACACACACAAACACACACACACACACACACAAACTTACACATGCACACGAAAACTTACATGCACACAAAAACTTACATCCACACAAAAACTTACACACACACACACACACACAAACACACGAAAACTCACACACACACGCCAAAACTTACACACACACAAAAACTTACACACACACACACACACAAAAACTTACACATGAACACAAAAAACTCACACACACACGCACAAAAACTTACACACGCACACACACACACACACACACAAACTTACACACACACACACGCAAAACACACACACACACGCCAAAACTTACACACACAGAAACTTACACACACACACACACACACACACTTGCACACACACACACACACAAAACTTACACACACACACACACACACACACACACACACACAAACTTACACACACACACACGAAAACTTACACACACACACAAGCACACACACACAGACTTACACACACACACAGAAGCTTACACACGCACACACAAACTTACACACACACACAGAACACACATGCACACAAAACACTACACACACACACAGAAACTTACACACACAGCACAAAAACTTACACACACACACACACACACACACACACACACACACACGAAAACTTACACACACACACACAAACTTACACACACACACACAAACTTACACACACACACACACACACACACACACACACACAGACACACACACATGCACACAAAAACTTACATGCACACAGAAACTTACACACGCACACACACAACTTACACATGCACACAGAAACTACACACATGCACACACGAAGACTCACACACGCACACAGAAACTTACACACACACACAGACACACACACACACGCACACAGAAACTTACACATGCACACAGAAACTTACACACACACACAGACACACACACACATGCACACACACACACACACACACTACACACACACACACACACACACACACACACACACACTTACACACACACACACGACACACACACACACAGACACACACACACACACACACAAACTTACACATGCACACACAAACTTACACATGCACACACACAGCACACACATGCACACAGAGACTTACACACACACACACACTTACACATGCACACACGAAACTTACACACACACACACACACACTTACACACACACACACAGAAACTTACACATGCACTAAGAAACTTTAACAGGATATCACAATATTTAAAATTCTCTCTTTATAGTTCACATGATATCATTATATTAAAAATTCTCTCATTAAAGTTAACATTATCTCATTATATTACAAATTCTAACATTAAATTAATCATGAACAAATTAAATTAAAAATGAACACATTAACATACACATGAACCCCGACAATTAAACATGAACAAAGACAATTACAAAGGCACACCTAAACTGACACAGGCACACAGAAACTTACACATGCACACAGAAACTTACACATGCACACAGAAACTTACACATGCACACAGAGGCACACATGCACACAGCACACATGCACACAGACTTACACATGCACACAGAGACTTACACATGCACACACAAACATACCACTGCTACATGAAAATTAACCATGATATAATTAACTTACACATTATATCAGAAACTTAAAAAGTATATCATTATATTAAACATTATCTCATTATATTTCTCATGATAAGCTAAACATAATAAAGAAAAAATAAAAATAATACTGAACAAATAAACATACACATGACCACAGTCCATTACACATGAACCCAGACACGTACACATGCACACAGAGACTTACACATGCACACAGAAACACACATGCACACAGACACACACATGCACACAGAAACACACATGCACACAGACACACACACACATGCACACAGACACTTACACATGCACACATGCACACACACACACATGCACACAGAAACTTACACATGCACACAGAAACACACACATGCACACACGAAGACTTACACATGCACACACGAGACTTACACATGCACACAGACACCACACATGCACACAGAAACTTACACATGCACACAGAAACTTACACATGCACACAGAAACTTACACATGCACACAGAACACACACACACACACAAACACACATGCACACACAACTTACACATGCACACAGACACACTTACACACACACACACACACACTTACACACGCACACAGCACACACACACACATGCACACAGAAACTTACACATGCACACAGAAACTTACACATGCACACAAAAACTTACACATGCACACACACACACACACACACACACACACACACACACATGCACACAGCACACACACACACACACACACACACACACACACACACACACACACACACACACACACACACACACACACACACACACACACACACACACACACACACACACACACACACACACACACACACACACACACACACACACACACACACACACACACACACACACACACACACACACACACACACACAGAAACTTACACATGCACACAAAAACTTACACACACAATTAGACAAAAAATTACGATGTCACAATGACATAAAGAAATTTAAAGTTCAATTCTAAATTTTTCGGTGGAAGATAGAAAAAGCAATACCATACTTGTGAATATTTTCCCGGAAAATAAAAATTTCTAGTTCAATTTAAAATTTTCTCAACGAAGTCAAGGAAAGTTAACCTAATCTAACTTAATCTAACCTAACCTAACCTAATCATATACCTAACGTTTTGCCTGTCTCTCACCTAACCTAAGCTAACCTAAGTGACGCGTATGTGGGCTAACCTAACCTAACCTAACCTAATCTAACCTAACTTAATCTAGCCTAACCTAACCTAACCATACTCGCCGGGAAAGGTTAGGTTAACTTATCATGAGCGCTCATGACAAGTTAACCCTAACCTAACTTAAACATGTAAAAATGTTTCTATTTATTTATTAATATTTATTTATACCTAACCTAACCTATTGTTTTGGAGGTTAGATGAACGAGTTTGAAAGATTGTCTTTAATAATAGAACGAGTCCCTCATTTTCTAATTTAGAAATTTGAAGGGGTAAATCCATAAGACAAAGGAGCTAAAATTTAATTTAAAATTAGAATAGAACTTTAAATTTTTCATCTCTTTCAGAAAAAAACCTGAAGTGAAATAGAACCTTTTTATTTTCTTGTAAAAATTAGAAGAGAACTTTGATTGTTTTATGTCTTTGAGAAATTAAGAACTGAAGTGGGAGCTTTTCATTTTCATTTGTAAAATTCAGAATTGATCTTAATTTTTTCACTTCTTTAAGAAAATTCAGAAGAGAACTCGAACTTTTCCTCACTTCATTATGAAAATTTTAAATTGAACTACAACTTTATATCTTCCGGGAAAATATTGACATGTATGGTATTTATCTTCTTTGAAAATATTCACAAGTACGGTATTAACTTTTCTATCTCTCACCGAAAAATTTAGAATTGAACTTTAGATTTCTTTATGTCTTTGTGAAATATAGAACTGAAGTGGAAGATTTTGTTTTCTCTTGTGAAATTAGAATTGAATTGTGTTCTTTGGTAAAATTCTGAAGAGAACTTGAACTTTTTTAACTTCTATGAAAAATTTGGAACAGGATTTTGTATTTATTCATCTCTGAGAAAAATCTGAACTGAAGTGGAAAATTTTTATATTTATTTTGTGAAAATAGAAATGATCAAAAACTTATTTCATTTTCATTGAAAAAATTCAGAATTGAAGTTGAACTTTTCTTCTCTCGGGAAAATATTTAGAACAGACCTTAAAATTTTTTCATGTCTTTGAGAAAGGTCGGAATTGAATTTAAGAAAATTTAGAATTAAAGTGAAACTTTTTATCTTCATGGAAAATAATCACAATCATAGGATAACTTTTCCTATCTTCTATGGAAAAATTTAGAAGTGAACTTAAAAATTTTTATGTCTTGGTGAACTTAAAACTGACGCGGAAGCTTTTTATTTTCTCTGGTGAAATTAGAATTGAATTGTGTTCTTTGGTAAAATTCAGAAGAGAACTTGAACTTTTTTAACTTCTATGAAAAATTTGGAACAGTATTTTAAATTTTTTCATCTGTTTGAGAAAAACCTGAACTGAAGTGGAAAATTTTTATATTATTTTGGGAAAATAGAATTAATCAATAACTTATTTCATTTTCATTGGGAAAATTTAGAATCGAAGTTGAACTTTTCTTCCCCCGGGAAAATATTTGGAACAGAACTTTAAATTGTTTCATCTCTGAGAAAAATCTGAACTGTAGTGGAAATTTTTATATTATTTTGTGCGAATAGAAATGATCAATAACTTATTTCCTTTTCATTGAGAAAATTCAGAAGAGAACTTGAACTTTCTTTGACTTTGTTGAGAAAATTTTAAATTGAACTAAAAATTTTTTTTTTCCGGGAAACTTTTCTTCTCCCGGGGAAATATTTAGAACAGAACTTTAAATTTTTTCATCTCTTTGAGAAAGGTCGGAATTGAATTTAAGAAAATTTAGAATTATAGTGAAACTTTTTATCTTCATGGAAAATAATCACAATCATAGGATAACTTTTCCTATCTTCTACGGAAAAATTTAGAAGTGAACTTAAAATTTTTTATGTCTTGGTGAACTTAAAACTGACGCGGAAGCTTTTTATTTTCTCTGGTGAAATTAGAATTGAATTGTGTTCTTTGGTAAAATTAAGAAGAGAACTTGAACTTTTTTAACTTCTATGAAAAATTTGGAACAGTATTTAAAATTTTTTCATCTGTTTGAGAAAAATCTGAACTGAAGTGGAAAATTTTTATATTATTTTGGGAAAATAGAATTGATCAATAACTTATTTCATTTTCATTGGGAAAATTTAAAATCGAAGTTGAACTTTTCTTCTCCCGGGAAAATATTTGGAACAGAACTAAATTTTTTCATCTCTGAGAAAAATCTGAACTGAAGTGGAAATTTTTATATTATTTTGTGCGAATAGAAATGATCAATAACTTATTTCTTTTTCCTTGAGAAAATTCAGAAGAGAACTTGAACTTTCCTTGACTTCGTTGAGAAAATTTTAAATTGAACTAGAAATTTTTTTTTCCGGGAAAATATTCACAAGTATGGTATTGCTTTTTCTATCTTCCACCGAAAAATTTAGAATTGAACTTTAAATTTCTTTATGTCATTGTGACATCGTAATTTTTGTCTAATTGTGTGTGTAAGTTTTTGTGTGCATGTGTAAGTTCTTGTGTGTGTGTGTGTGTGTGTGTGTGTGTGTGTGTGTGTGTGTGTGTGTGTGTGTGTGTGTGTGTGTGTGTGTGTGTGTGTGTGTGTGTGTGTGTGTGTGTGTGTGTGTGTGTGTGTGTGTGTGTGTAAGTTTTGTGTGTGTGTAAGTTTTGGCGTGTGTGTGTAAGTTTTCGTGTGTGTGTGTAAGTTTTCGTGTTTGTGTGTGTCAGTTTTTCTGTGTGAGTGTTAGTTTTTGCGCGTGTGTGTAAGTTTTTGTGTGCATGTTAGTTTTTATGTGCCTGTCAGTTTTCGTGTGCATGTGTTAGTTTTTGTGTGTGTGTGTGTGTGTAAGTTTTTGTGTGGGTCTAAGTTTTTGTGTGTGTGTGTAAGTTTTCGTGTGTGTGCGTAAGTTTTCGTGTGTGTGTGTGTGTAAGTTTTTGTGTGTGTGTAAGTTTTTGTGCGTGTGTGTAAGTTTTTGTGTGTGCGTATGTTTTCGTGTGTGTGTGTAAGTTTTGTGTGTGTGTGTGTGTGTAAGTTTTTGTGTGTGTGTTTTTGTTTTTGTG